>NC_088241.1:19528748-19701248 GCF_036934945.1 Oncorhynchus masou masou | reverse complement strand
AGATGGAAGGAGGGAGAGATGGAAGGGTGGGAGAGATGGAAGGGTGGGAGAGATGGAAGGAGGGAGAGATGGAAGGGTGGGAGAGATGGAAGGGTGGGAGAGATGGAAGGGTGGGAGAGATGGAAGGGTGGGGAGAGATGGAAGGAGGGAGAGATGGAAGGAGGGAGAGATGGGATGATTAAAAACGGGCTGGACCGTGACCGCAGAGCAGAGCTGTGTCTGTTTTACTCAGCAAAGCAAGGAGGAACATAGTTAGCATTTAAGGGACTGTGAAGGCAGTGTGTTAGTATAATAGCAATGGAAGATGTACGGCTTTTTAGCAAAGGTAGAGTCGTGTTAGCATTTAGTGATGCATGATGGATGTAGTAGTGTATTAGAAAACGATCTTAGCATTGGTAGTATTATATTAGCATTTAGGATATTTTGTGAGTGAACGGAATGTCCTATGTTTAGTGTTTTTAGCAAAGGCGCAACATCAGCATTTTAACAATGTACAGCAAGTAGGAAGTTTTTTAGCTTTTGCAAAGAAACATTAACACCATGATAGATTTACTGCTTTTTTACGAGGGGACAGAATTTGTGAGAGCAGCAGCATTTTGACTGTAATGGTGATGGTCAACTAAATCAACTGGCACAATGCTCTCTACTCTATGAAGGATCCTCTGCCCCTGGCTCACTCACAAAAAAGCCCTGTGCGCTCTCGCAGAAAGGGGAAAATGGCTATTAATAGCGCCCCCTTAACCCTGCTTCGAACGCACGCGCACACACACACACACACACACAAACACACACACACATACACACACACTCCTCCATAGCCCTGAAGCCTCAGTGAGCTCTGTCACCGCACTGCAGCTCACAGATTGTGTGAACTCCCTCCTCTCATCACTCTCTCTCTTCTCCTCCTCTCCCCTCCCCACATCCTATTTACTCTTTTGAATCATGTGGAGCTCAGCTGTCTGGAAGGCTCCTCCTACCTCGCTCTCTTTCCCTCTCTCTCTCTCTCTCTCTCTCTCTCTCTCTCTCTCTCTCTCTCTAACTGCCTCCCATGTGAATCTCCGCTACTGTCTCCATGGGCCTCTTGGGTACAGTAAACAGATTCAACTTTGGTTAGCAACAGCACTCAGGGTTGGCAGAATTATAACAGACCACCATTGGATGCAAGCCGGCACGACATAATTAATATCGTAATAAACTCACTCAATTACGCTTGAATGAAAAATAAACATCAGGGATGTTTACGAGTACTACAGTAGGCTACTGTAAGGTTCATCATGGGATCCGTAGCCAATATGCCAGAATTTGTAAAATGCCTAATATGAAATATGGAAGGGGTATCATGGCAGAATTCACAAGCCATTTGTGAATACCTCCTCAAATATAGCATTTTGTTTGTGAGTGTGGATGTTTTATACAGTTGCCATCAGGAACCATTTATTTTAAAATTGCAAATAGTTTATTTTTGTCAGATCTTCTATTTCAGACCTTGGGTTGGCGTTTTAATATTCTCCCACTCTATTAGTAATAAAAGGCCTGTAGATGTATTTTTCAGGCCATGTCAGACTGACTCAATTCACCAGGAACAATCTCTCATAACATTAAAAGATAAATCATTTATCACACCCTATGTGATTTCCTCTGTGGCTGGGCTATTGCATTCCGGCCAGTCCCTGGGATGTGCTGCTGACTGTGGCTGCAATAGCCTTGGTGGCGAACTTAACGACAGAAATACAGATTTAGAGATTGAGGTTGCGTCTCTAATGGCACCCTATTCCGTATTTATGGGCCCTGGTCAAAATAAGTGCATTATACAGGAAGTAGGGTACCATTTGGGAAGCACAGAGTGATACAGTGAGTGCTCGGGTAGATTGAGGATCAGCACCACGGACAGCTCCCCCAGCAGAGCTCTGCTCCCCCTATAGGCCAGGGAAGAGAGGGAGAGAGGCACAGCCACACTGGCTGCCACTGCTACTGCATTGCGGTGATGGCTTTCAAGCTGTCATCATCACCAGCTCCCTCCTGCTGAGGCCTATTGTTAAGGCAGGGGACACACGACGGCGTTGACAGCTGTTTCTCTACACCGTCGCTGCACACACAGAGATAGAGGTCTCGTACACACCTCCTAGCAAGAGGAAGAAAGTCCCCTTCAGACATTGTAGGCTTTGTACAAGACACACATGCATACACACAGAAAATCACCTTAAGTGTAATTTCGGCACTGCAATAATTGCTCACACACACACGCACACACACACACACACACACACACACACACACACACACACACAGACACACACACACACACACACACACACACACACACACACACACACACACACACACACACACACACACACACACACACACACACACACAGCTGAAAGGAAAGGCAGTGGGACACACAACCTCACCCAGGCCTCTGACTCACCAATAACACAGTGCTTCTGTACTTTTAGACTTGGTACCATGAAAGTACTATTTGAACATTAGCTAACACTGACCCTGCATTCACCTGAGCTCCAACACTAATTAGCTTTCTAGCCTTAGTGATGGATTAGCACAGCTGATATTACAGATCCCTTGAACCCATTGTGGGCTTGTTGACTTATCGGTGTGAATGGGCCTATAGTGTGTTATTATCTGCCAGGCCAACACTGGCTGCGCCACTTAGCAACATTAGGGCTGTGTTAAAGTTCTATTGTGATTTGGTGCATTCACTGTGATAGCCATTGTGTGGTGAACAACTGAGAATTCTGGCACAAAATGGCTGCCATCCATCATCCTCATACAATGTTCAGCTTTGAGACATAGCGAGAATGCTATATATCTTAATATCATTATGACTACAGAAATAATTTCTCATTGACATGGTAAGTCCAATAGCCGTTAAAACCTGATCAAGAGATTTTTATTCTCTTCATCCAAGTTAGTTACATTAGAATCAATCCACTTCAGTATCAAGCAGCCAAAAAGCTTTCCGCACCACACAGAGGAAATATTCAAACACAGACATCCCAACGCCAGACAGCCAGAGAGAACAGAACGCAATCCTATTTCAGTCAGATCAATCACACCCACTATCTCGTGTCATTGGGTGCTTAGCGAGTGCCAACGCCACTGACAGGAAGTCAATGGGGTTGAAAGAGAGAGATAGTGTGTGTGTGTGTGTGTGTGTGTGTGTGTGTGTGTGTGTGTGTGTGTGTGTGTGTGTGTGTGTGTGTGTGTGTGTGTGTGTGTGTGTGTGTGTGTGTGTGTGTGTGTGTGTGTGTGTGAGAGAGAGTGTGTGTATGCCAAGCTTTGTTCTCGTCAACAGGCTGGTGTGTCTGTGTGTGTGAGTCATCGTGTCGGTGTATTTACACCACTGAGGTATAATAAGAACTTGAGACTGACTGTATGTCTGTGGTCTGTGGTACACACACATGCTACAGACATACAGTACACACACGTGGGTCTGCATTGATGTCTATGGTATGTGTGTGCACACTTGTGCTTGTGAGAGAGGTTAAGAGTTTTGGGCCAATAACCGAAAAGGTTGCTGGTTCGAATCCCCTAGATGACTAGATGAAAAATCTGTCCAGGTGCCCTTGAGCAAGAAACTTAACACTAATTGCTCCTGTAAGTCGCTCTGGATAAGAGCATCTTGCTCCTTTGTTCTCCTTCCCACTCCCCCACCCCTTCTCTCTCTCTCTCTCTCCCCTCTCTCAGGTCTTATTGTGTACCTGGGGATGATGGTGGGGGCCTTCCTGTGGGGCGGCCTGGCCGACCGGATCGGACGGCGACAGACCCTCCTCATTTCTCTCTCCATCAACAGCGTGTTTGCCTTCTTCTCCTCCTTCGTTCAAGGATACAGCTCCTTCCTTTTATGCCGTCTGCTCTCCGGCGTGGGGTAAGGAAGGACGCTGTGTCATACACCCCTTCTCCTCTGAGAACGACTCGGCTATAAATACTAGTGCCGACTGTAAATGATCCCAAAATGAATGGGCCCCACAATGACTCCCAAGGCTGGGATCTGGAAGTGATCCCAGCTTGGTTAAATCAACTGGATGAAATGTGTATAAAGCTTGTCTATTATTGATGTTGATCATGTTATTATGCTGGCACAGATTATTGAAATGGCTTAATATGCTGAAGAGACTCTTTATTTCCTCTCTCTCTCTGTCTCTCTCTCGCTCTCTCTCTTTCTCTTTCTTTCATTGCCTGTCTTCATAACTCTCCCTTCCCCCTCATCTGTTCTTCCACATTTTTACTCTGTCATCCCTGTCCCTTGCTCACTCTTTCTCAATGTCTCATCCCCTCTCACTCTCCTCTTGTGTCTTCCTGGCCCCTCTCTACCTTCTCCCTGTCTCCCCTCTCCCTTTCTCTTTATCACTCTCTCCTCTCTCTATCACTCTATCCCTCTCTCTCTCTATCCCACTCTCTCTCTCTCTCTCTCTATCCCTCTCTCTCTCTCTCTCTCTCTCTCTCTCTCTCTCTCTCTATCCCTCTCTCTCTCTCTCTCTCTCTCTCTCTCTCTCTCTCTCTCTCTCTCTCTCTCCCTCTTTGCAGCATCGGTGGCTCCATCCCCATCGTGTTCTCCTACTACTCCGAGTTCCTGGCCCAGGAGAAGAGAGGAGAGCACCTCAGCTGGCTCTGCATGTTCTGGATGATCGGTGGCATCTACGCCTCTGCCATGGCCTGGGCCATAATCCCCCACTATGGTGAGAAATGTCAATTAACCAATCAACCAGTCAATCATTCAATAAATCAATCAACATATCAGTGATTCGGTTGGGGGGTTGTTCGTCGGTCAATAAGTCAGTTCATTTCTACCACCCCAGGGTGAAATTTGGTTTCCAACCAAGGATTACACATACAATTGAATACACACGATTTATACACAGAGAAACAATCATCACATTTTTGTTATGCTCCTAACATGGATGCATATGCTTATCGTCCTGTATACTGCTGTCTGGTATGACCCTTGCACCATAGTTCTTCAACCTCTTTATGTCCCTGTTCCAGGCTGGAGTTTCCAGATGGGCTCTGCGTACCAGTTCCACAGCTGGCGTGTCTTTGTGTTAGTGTGTGCCTTCCCCTCTGTGGCAGCCATCTCTGCCCTCACCACAATGCCCGAGAGCCCACGCTTCTTCCTGGAGGTCAATCCACCAACCACCAATGAAAATATAACAAAAATAGTAGCTACCCAAGGCATTGTTTCTCATCCTGGGTTTAACTTGGGACTTACTTCTGTGTTTGAATATCATGACACCTACAGTAGATACCTTCATCATACACCGACTGGGATCCTGATTATCCTGATAAATATACTATAATGAGTTCCTGTGTATTTAGCTATTCATTAGACAAATGTGTCTGTCTTGTCTGTTGTAGAATGGGAAACACGATGAGGCTTGGATGATTCTGAAGCAGGTCCATGACACCAACATGAGGGCGAAGGGCTACCCAGAGAGGGTCTTCTCTGTGAGTGACACACACACACACATACGCACACGCACACACAGTACATCCATCCTGAACTACTATCAAACCCCTATCAGACACATCTAGTCTGTGAAGAGAAGCACTCTTTTATTCAGGTAAAAGAAATGAGGGGACATTTTCATATTCATTTATCAACTTGCAATTACTGCCTCTGAGTAAACACAGCCTCTCTCATATGTTTACAGTGAGGAGGACCCTTGTTCAATTTGCATGAATTAGCTTGAACTTATTAGTTATTTGAGGATGAATTAAGCTTTGATAAACTTGTTTCGGGAGTAATTATGTTCAGGAAGTTAGTGTGAATGAGTTGTGTTGTTGCCCCTAGGTAACCACCATCAAGACAGTTAAGCAGATGGATGAGCTGGTGGACATGGGAGAGGGCACCGCCTGGCACCAGAGATGGAGGATGAAGCTGGCTGACCTGTTCAACCAGGTAACATACGCTACCTTAATAACCTGTTCAACCAGGTAACATACTCTACCTTAATAACCTGTTCAACCAGGTAACATACTCTACCTTAAAAACCTGTTCAACCAGGTAACATACTCTACCTTAATAACCTGTTCAACCAGGAAACATACTCTACCTTAATAACCTGTTCAACCAGGTAACATACTCTACCTTAATAACCTGTTCAACCAGGTAACATACTCTACCTTAATAACCTGTTCAACCAGGAAACATACTCTACCTTAATAACCTGTTCAACCAGGTAACATACTCTACCTTAATAACCTGTTCAACCAGGTAACATACTCTACCTTAACCTGTTCAACCAGGAAACATACTCTACCTTAATAACCTGTTCAACCAGGAAACATACTCTACCTTAATAACCTGTTCAACCAGGTAACATACTCTACCTTAATAACCTGTTCAACCAGGTAACATACTCTACCTTAATAACCTGTTCAACCAGGTAACATACTCTACCTTAATAACCTGTTCAACCAGGTTACATACTCTACCTTAATAACCTGTTCAACCAGGTAACATACTCTACCTTAATAACCTGTTCAACCAGGTAACATACTCTACCTTAATAACCTGTTCAACCAGGTAACATACTTTACCTTAACCTGTTCAACCAGGTAACATATTCTACCTTAATTACCTGTTCAACCAGGTAACATACTCTACCTTAACCTGTTCAACCAGGTAACATACTCTACCTTAATAACCTGTTCAACCAGGTTACATACTCTACCTTAATAGCTTGTTCAACCAGGTAACATACTCTACCTTAATAACCTGTTCAACCAGGTAACATACTCTACCTTAATAACCTGTTCAACCAGGTAACATACTCTACCTTAACTTGTTCAACCAGGTAACATACTCTACCTTAACCTGTTCAACCAGGTAACATACTCTACCTTAATAACCTGTTCAACCAGGTAACATACTCTACATTAACCTGTTCAACCAGGTAACAAACTTTACCTTAACCTGTTCAACCAGGTAACATACTCTACCTTAATAACCTGTTCAACCAGGTAACATACTCTACCTTAATAACCTGTTCAACCAGGTAACATAGGATCATACTGGTAATCAACAGCTAAACCAGAGACAAACGTAATGTTTCACTTGCTCTCCTAAGGATCTCTGGACAACTGGGGCTAAATTGAGTGAATAGTTTAACAAGAATGGGAGGATTATCCATCCTTCTACATTTTGAATGCTCATCAATGGTCTAACGAAACGGTGTTATATTCTAGCTCAATCTAAATAGCATCTGTATACCAAAACAATATGTATTATTGTCACATACACCAGATAGGTGCAGTGAAATGTGTTGTTTTACAGGGTCAGCCATGGTAGTACAGCTCCCCTGGAGCAAATTAGGGTTAAGTACCTTGCTCAGATTTTTCACCTTGTTGGCTCAGGTATTCAAACCAACGACCTTTCTGTGACTGGCCCAACGCTCTAACTGCTAGGCTACCTTCCACCTATAGTCTCACATACCTCTCTGATAGACAATCACCACTGCTATTACTGTCAAAGAGAATGGAGTAGGTTTATGTTTATATGCTCTTAACTACAGAGTGAGAGACTGGAACGATTGTTTGTATATCAGCCCCCGTTGTTTATAAAGTGCCTGTGTGCAGAGATTCCCTAGCTATATTTACTAGCTGTGTTTACTGTTGGCTTGTGTGGATCATGGAACTTTATGTTCTTTTAATGCTGTTGTAGATTGTAGAAGACTTCCTTTGAGGTATATTGTTTGTGTGTGTGTGTGTGTGTGTGTGTGTGTGTGTGTGTGTGTGTGTGTTTGCGTTTGCATGTGCGTGTGTGTGTCGGTTTGTGTGTGCGTGTGTGTCGGTTTGTGTGTGTGTGTGTGTCGGTTTGTGTGTGTGTGTGTGTGTATATGTGAACCTCCCTGTAGGTGTGGAGCAACTTCCTGGCCATATTCTCTCCCGAGTACCGCCGCACCACTCTCATGATGATGGCTGTGTGGTTCTCTATGTCGTTCAGGTAAAGTCAAGCTCCCAAAACTGTTTTCAGATGATATACAGCCAAAGTCAGATCTGCATAGAAAGAATTAATGGTATAATAAACTAACTCGATTTCTTGTTCAGATTTTTTGATTATTTGTGTACTAGTATTGTATTCGCGAGGCATTCTGCTGCACTGTTAGGGCTAGTAACATAAGCATTTCACTGCAGCTGCTATAACACCTGAAAATCTGTGTATGTGACCAACACACTTTGATTAGATGTTGTCTGTCTCAACTGAAAATGTAGTTTTACATTACTGATATTGATTATGTAGTTAGTGTCCTATCCCTTCTAAGTGGATTATGTTAAGTATATCATCATGATCCCTACGTCTGTCTTAACATCCTTCTCTCCCTCAGTTACTATGGGCTGACGGTGTGGTTCCCTGACATGATCAAGTATCTCCAGAAGCAGGAGTACTCCTCGCGCACCAAGGTCTTCATCAAGGAGAAAGTGGAGCACGTCACCTTCAACTTCACCCTGGAGAACCAGGTGCACCGCAACGGAGAGTACTTCAACAACAAGTAGGTTCCCCTTTCCCTCTTCCCTCATCAGCGTTGTCATGGGAACGCAGCAGGGTACCAAGCCATTCATAAAGTAAATAGGTCAAGGGTCTATCAGTCAATCTGATGTTAAAACAAACTCTTTCTCAGTCTCTCACACTCTCTCTCTCTGTCCCGATCTCTGTCCCAATCTCTCTCTCTCTGTCTCTCACACACTCTCTCTCCCGATCTCTCTCTCTGTCTCTCTATCACTCTGTCAGGTTTATGAATCTGAAGATGAAGTCCATGGTGTTCGAGGATTCTCTGTTTGAGGAGTGCTACTTTGAAGACATCACCTCCAGCAACACCTTCTTCAAGAACTGCACCTTTATTGCTACCCTCTTCTACAACACAGGTCTGCTGATGAGAGTGTTGTTTGTTGGAATTATAAGTTGTGTATGTCTTGTTTTGGGGTTTTCCTTCATTAACTCATCGAAGTACTGTAATCTCAATCGTGTTAGTGGCTTCTGTGTTTGATTGACAGAGAAAAAAACAATTGTCTACCATATTTTGTCTACGGAGCTAGAAATATCTCACGTTGTTCATATAGATCTTATGCGTTTCTTACTAAGGTGTTCAACCTCTCTTACAGACAGAGCCAGAAACAGAGCAGAGAATCAGCTCCAATTATATGCTTCACACAAGACAAAATGGCTCAATTACCGTCACTCTACTCCCTGGCCCTGTAACATAATGTAGCAATGCCGACAGAGAGAGGTATCCTAGCAACAGAGCCCCAAATCCTATTTTACTTCAGCCTGCATATTACATAACTGTCAGTCATCTCAAACTGAATGATAGATTTTTCCAGAACAAAAAGCAGCCTGCACAAGAAGATGATTCATCTGTATGGCTGATGACAAAAGATGGGTAATATTGATGAGCTTGAAGTCCTCTCGATCCGGCGGCAGAATCCAATTTCATCTCTGACATTACACACTCAACGATAGGAACCTACTATCAGCCAAACACAAGCCTATAATGGCTTAGCCTCTCTCTCTCTTTCTCTTTCTCTCTCTCTCTCTCTCTCTCTCTCTCAAGACGTTCTCTCTCTCTCTCTCAAGACTATCTAAACGCCTCCCTCTCGTTCTGTTAGGTGTTTGTCCATCATTAGACTAGTCAAGCAATCACTCTGCTGCTATCAGTGCCATGCAGGAGCTACTCATTTGAATTTGAGTTAGAAACTAATTTCACTGCTTTTGCTTTAGTTCTTAATCCCTCTGTGATTTCCCACTAAGAGCTAGAAGCTGCTAGATTGTTGCCATAGTGCAGAATGTTAACCCACTATGGGAACAACCACATAATGGATTTATGCTGAGAAGTACAGCAGAGCAAAACCTAGAGATTGGAGGTCAGAGGTTAGGCTTGGACACTATGGACAAACCGTTCTCTTATGTACAGTAGAATAAAGAATTCAGTATTATGAATGTATTTTATTGAGTAACTCATTGAATAGGCCCTAGATATGTGAACTTTAGGCCCCAGTTCATATTCTGTCGTTCATCCGTTAGAATGACTGTGGTTTATGGTACTGTGTTCATATGAAATAGCTGACTTTAAAGATCCGAGCAGTACAGAATGCATTAAAGTCTATCCCTACATTGAATCTATTTAACCACAATTCTCGTCAATACACCCCTCCCCTCTCCCCTCTCGCCCCTCCTTCTCTCCCCTGCAGATCTGTTCAAGTACAGGCTGATCAACAGCAAACTGGTCAACAGCACCTTCCTGCACAACAAGGAGGGCTGCATGCTTAGCGACTTCAGTGATGAGAACAGTGCCTACATGATTTACTTTGTCAGCTTCCTGGGCACCCTGGCCGTGTTGCCTGGCAACATTGTGTCGGCGCTGCTCATGGACAAGATTGGACGGCTGAGGATGTTGGGTAATAGAGCGAGGAGTGGCACAGTGTCGTCACGGCTACAATGGTTTCATTTGATTTTGCACCGTACTGTTGGTGCATGTCTTCGACACATAGAGATCACTTTCTAGCGGACCAAACTAATGCACAGTACACTGTGGCCTGAGCCAGTTATCACTTTGTTTTCTATTATTTTTAAAAACGTTTTTTAATTTCCCACTAAGAGCTAGAAAACAAAATGTTGTCTTTTTAAAACCTATGGTAGATTGGGCATAATTTCCTGTCTCACAATGGCCAAAATGGATTCAGCAAGAATAGCAGGCATATTAAATGACATATTCATAGATTCACTCATTTTCCCTTTCTTCTTCTCTCTTTTTCCCCTCCCCCCTCCCTCTCTCTACCCCTCCTTACCCCATATCTCCCTCCCTTTCCCTTCCTCCCCATCTCTTTCCCACCTCTCCTCTCGCTCTCCAGCGGGCTCCAGTGTGATCTCTTGTGTCAGCTGTTTCTTCCTGTCGTTCGGCAACAGCGAGTCGGCCATGATCGCTCTGCTCTGTCTGTTCGGGGGCATCAGCATCGCCTCCTGGAACGCCCTGGACGTGCTGACGGTGGAGCTCTACCCCTCTGACAAGAGGTAGGAAACCCCAACCAGAGAGCCACACCAAAACCTTGGCACTGTGGAAGGTTGTAGCTTCCAGGGTTTACTGGCAAAAGTGGTGCCTTGATGTGATTGGCTACACTAGATGGAGGCAAATGGAGGAAGTAGTACTGTGTAAGAGCATCGGTGGTAGTGGTGTGTGAGACTGGGTGGGAATCCTTACTGCCACCCCATGGATGAGTGAACACTGCACTGCCTCAACCAACCTATACTAAAAAATCCTGTATATCCCAGTAAACTGGGTTGACTGAAACATTTCTGGCCATTTCAAAACTCTGAGATCCCATCATAGCAGAGTTCTAGCCAAGAATGCTGATTGGCTGGCAGCCGTGGTATATCAGACCGTATACCATGGGTATGACAAAACATTTATTTTTACTGCTCTAATTATGTCGGTAACCAGTTTATAAAAGCAATAAGGCACCTCAGGGGTTTGTGGTAAATGGTCAATATACCACACCCACCATACCTCATTGCTTAATCATATCTGACCATGATTAAATATTATTCTCCAATTTCAGAAAGAGTAGTAGCGTTCCCTATCTGGCTGAACAATCCTCCTGCAGGTGTTACATTATGAGTTCAATCTGAGACTGTTTGAATAGAGGTCATTATGGAACTGACTGATCTTCCTCTCTCCTCCCAGATGCACAGCGTTTGGCTTTCTAAACGCCCTCTGTAAGCTGGCAGCCGTGTTGGGCATCAGCATCTTCACCTCTTTTGTGGGCATTACCAAGGCTGTGCCCATCCTGTTTGCCTCCGGGGCGCTTGCAGCGGGCAGCTTCCTGGCGTTCAAGCTGCCGGAGACACGGGGCCAGGTGCTGCAATAATGTGGCCACACCCCTAGGGGGCAACGTGGGGGGCCGGAATGAGTAAGCCACACTGTGAACAACAAGCAGCCCAAGAAACCCCTAAACTCTGCCCTGTACGCCCCATTGAAGTCACAGCCTATTCACAGGAATTAGTTCAATGCAGATGCTGCACAGATCTACTAAGTTGTAAATATTGTGGATTGCCTGATATTGGATGTACTGTTTAGATAGACACATCTCTATACTACTAAGATCTGTGGAACTGTGCTGCCGCTGCTTGACATTGATCCCCATGAATATGCTGTGAGTTGGTCGAGGAAGGGAAGTGCAACCAAACTCTGCCCCTAGACCAACAGAAGCTGTTCCAACATTAATGCTTGTTCAGTGCAATCATAATCACTGAGTGTATGTGTTTAGGAGGGTTGAGGAACTAGTTTAGATGCAGGTCCCCAAAATGAAGACAGATTTATGGGGTTATGGGGTAGGGACATGGGGTCTAGTTTATGAGCCATGCCAATAGCCCGTAATAGAAATGACCACTAGCCATCCGATCTGTATTCAGACCAATTTCTCCGATAAGCTCAGCTCACTTCCCATCTACATGTGTCTACATTGTTATGGGAGAACGTCAGTCAAAAATGATGAGTTATGCCTTGATTTGAACCATTTTTGACTTAATGGGTAAACCAAAACATTTCGTTAAACCAAGGCCTCTCCTCATTATCATACCTTCCAAGGTCTTGTGTTTATTTTATGTACAAAATAACTGCCATTTTATAGATGCTAGAACATTCTAGGTTTACTTTCATTATGGTTTGAATGAGACTGTTGACAAATGTGATCTGTTGAGCTTTTTCCCTTTAAAACATTCTTTCTAGCCATTCTATCTCAGTCAATCATAAACAGTCACTCAAATCAATCCTTCAATCTCCATTTCTGACTGTGTTGAAATTTGTTCAGCCCATATTGTTCTCCATGTACATTTTAGAACAACACTTTTGTTCAAACATTCCACGTTTAAAGCACAAATGTTTTGCGGATGCAAATATGACTCTTGTCACAACTTGTTACAATAGTTATTACTATTGTCACGTTTTAAACAAACGTTTAAAATCCCACAGTTCAATCGGCATTCTTGCTTCATATATCCTGTAGTAACAAATGCCTTCTTTGTTCCATCTGTCTTAGGCAATATGTTTTGCTTTTACAAAATGTGTTTTTGGAAAGTGGTATGCATGTAACTAACTATGTAAGTGAATTCATGGACGGTTTGCTAGAAAGATAGAACATGAAAATGGCATGGAAGTGTGTCATGTTACTGTACATCAATAAGTCAGATGTTAGATGTTATATCCATGTCCTTTTCACGAGAGAAATCACACTGCCTTTGATATCATTTGGCTGTTCTAACATTGACCTTGGATTTCTGGAACATTCTCGCATCCCTTAAACACATCAAACCATTTTAATGTGCACAACTGAAACATCCGTTTTCATTTTTTTTGTGATATTTCGATACAGGAACTAGATGTTCAAAGTGGAGTGAAAATCTTCAAAATAATGAAGTTGAAAAGACACAAAGGTATGGAAAGGATATACTAAACTTCAGTGAAACATTGTGATATATTTTCAGTAGATTTAAATTGATATTTGTTTTGAGTTTGAAATACATTTAGATATATTTACTTTTGGTGCAATATATGTGTTTCAAAAGAGACTATAGTGGTAAGCACATATATGTCATTAAACACTAACATGTACGTCATAGCCCATATCTTATTCTGAGTATAATTCTGATATGAGTGTGAGAATGTGCTTGTTTGCCTGTGCAATATTGAACTTTGACCTGCAATATTGACTACTCTTTTGTGGATTCTTGATAGCTTGTTTATTAGTTGTTTTATTCGATACTTGGAGTATGATTAACTGATGTGGCGATACAAGTAAAAGATGCTTTATTGATCGGATGATCAAAATGAGAATTAAAACTCAATGAGAAGGAGAACATTATTGGATGCTATTGGATGCTTATGGGAAACATTTCACCGAGCATTGAAATAGAAGCAGTATAACTTTCCTTTGATTTCCACCCTTTAAGCTTAGAACATCATGATATATGGGTATATTTTAACATGTTACACACCTCCGCTGAGGTTTTTATCGTACTAGGACTAAACACACTGCTAAGGGCAGTGTCCTCATGGGATATCTGATCCATAGATTTCCTGTACATTGGTTTGGTACCAAAACACATTTCCCATTTCCCTTCTAGCTAGCACATTGATCAAGTGTGGTATGTTCACAATTGCATGTTACAAAGAATCAAACAGAGAAAAGCAACAAGCACTGATTCAGCAACAAAGGAAATGATCATAAACTGCCATTTTGTTAGGATAGCAGCCATATATAGACTTAACAGAATTCTAGATAAAGACCAATCCATTGCACTAAATGTACCTAGTTGTACATGCACAGTTGTTAATGCCTTGCATTCTTCAAAAGACCAAAACCTTTGTGACATAAAATATATCAGTAGCTAGCACATGAAGGGTAACAGAAGGTGACGTACGCACAACAACTGCTTACAAGTGACCACTTTAAGACAGTAGCCAAATGATTCATTGGTACCAAATGAGTCATGCATGCAGTTGTGAACAGCACACAAAATAATCAGTATACATTGATTTACAGTTGTCACAGTTGACTATTTATTGACATAGCAACCTCTCACTTTACTTTATGTTTACATGACCATAAACTAGCATATTCCACACAATTGACATGCATTAGTCTACACACACAAACCTTTCACTGATGGTTTAGTGACTGCCGATCTATAAGTGTGCCATGAGTAACTTCTCATTTATTATTGCCAAATATTTTTGTATGTCTTAAGTTTATACTATGTCATAAAAAAACTGGAATATAGATTTAAATATGTAAATTAAAATACATGAAAATATAACATAGATCATTAATAAATATTATAGGTCTTTATAACCTTTGACCCCTTGAAAATATTCCTGTGGTAGGGGGAGCAGTTTTTATAAACTGATCTGGGATGTGGATGGCCAGTCTGTCGGAAATACATTTGTTAACAATTCCTCTAAGTAGCAGAGTGATCTTAAAAGATTCCATTTGTTATTGAAGAATCAGCCTCAGCATTGCAGCATGTGTCTGATCTGTGTTTCCATATCCTATCTGTATGTTGTCCTAATTATACCGCCCATGAAATGATAAACAAGGATGTCAATATTATTGTTGTATAGTACGAGATGGAACGCTGTGAAATGCTCAACTATCTATTTACTCTCTCAGTGAACCAGTTCAGGATATTTTAAGTCAAGATTGTTTCTAGTACCTGTAGTTGCATATTTTCAATTCTGTTACAGGGTTTTTTTGTATTCTTAACTTGTTGCTCGGTCAACGGTCAATCATGAGTGCAAAAACGTAATTATAGCAATAAGTGTTTGATTATTTGTCTTTTATCTCTCCCCAAAACACTACTGGGAAATTAAGCACATTATATGCTGGGCCTTTTCCACTGAAATGCTGTGTGTTGGCTTCTACTAAATGGGACTGAATGGCTAATATTTACTTCTAAAACTACCCCTAGGTCTTTCAGACTTTTGTCAATAAGAATATATTGTGATTAATTCATGTAACAGAGAATTTATCACTGTCATTGTACTGTGCTGTAGAATCTGTAGTTGTTTGTATGTAAGTATGGATCATAGTATTAGGAATTACAATACTCTATACATGTGGAACCATAAATAAAATACAAAGGACAAAAAAACTGAAGTGTAAATGACAGAATACTATTATATGTTGTCTTTGATTTTGTGTATTTTGTAAATGAGAATGGAATATAAGTAAATACATCAAAATAAATACTACTGGTTATGAAGAGTACTTAAATGTTACAACGTCATGATTCTGTTATAAAGTTTGTGTATGAGATTTTTTCTTATCTTTTGTCTATGTTTATTTATTTGCACTGTTGTGCAATTGACATTTTCAGAACTGCAATGGATAGAAAAGAAAAATAAACTACTGTCCTAATGATGAAACACTTGTAATTATTTAATTTACCGAATTGATCATCAATGATATAATGGATTTCTTGATTTCTGTGCCTATGGGTCAGAACAGCATCCCACTGGGAACAGATGTCAATCTTATTCCACGTTGGTTCAATGTAATTTCACCAACAGGCAGATTAGCTCATTTAGAAAAAAATGTACTTTACAAAAAACCTCCACCAGTACTAGATTTACTAGCCTACAAAGACTACATTTACTGCTGAAATATGAGTCCCAGGCCGTCTACAAAGACTACAATTCAAACAAAGACTACAAGTCCCAGGCAGTCCAAAGAAGTCAGCACTTCCTGTGTACGTTGGAAAACCGAGGACACTGTGAAAAGGTAGGTAACTAATACATGTATTACAACTCACTTTGGGTTATTACAGCTTTGATCATTTATTAATAACAACCCAAACTAGCTAAGGTACTATTCGAGGCTACGAAATGCAGTCAATGTGGCTGTGATTACTGCAAGAAGCTTGCTAGCCAGTTAGATAACGTTAGCTAGCTAACGTAGCTAGTTATAGTATGTTGTGAAAGAAACTAGCAAACGTCGTTGCTCAGCATTGTATTTTCATGTATCTAAAGAACATAGATGTTGTAGCTATAGCTAACAGATACTGTAGCTATGTAAAGCAGAGTCTGCTGTAAAATAGCTAGCTTAACAGCAGATAGCGAGCTACTGAATGCAAGCTACAGTGGTTCCAAAATGGTTATTCGGCTGTCCCCATAGGATAATCCTTTTTGGTTCCAGGTAGTGCCCTATTTGGTTCCAGGTAGAACCCTTTTAGGTTCCATGTAGAACCCTTTCCACAGACGGGACAGCCAAAGAACCCTTTTAGGTTCTAGATACAATCTTAGAATAAAAGGTGCTAACTTCTGAACCTGAAGAGAGACCACTTCTTCATTGCAGGCTTTCTACAGTCGTCGCCTTCCTCAAAATCCTCTGAATGCTGCCCAGTGTTCTCCGCTGTGCCTGTCCAATCTCCACCACCCTCGCCTTCACCAGGCCCTTAGCCCACTTCAGACCCCACATGGCTCCTGATCTCAACCGCCCCGTGGAGGGGGCCATACGGACCAAGCTCACCCAGCAGTTGGAGCCAGAACATCTGGAAGTCCACAATGAGAGCCATCTGCACGCCGTGCCCCCTGGATCCGAGTCCCACTTCAGAGTCCTGGTGGTCAGCCCACGCTTCGACGGCCTCTCCCTGCTACAGCGCCACCGCCTTGTCAACGAGACCCTAGCCGAGGAGCTGAAGAGCTGTGTCCACGCGCTGGCCATCCAGGCCAAGACACCCCTGCAGTGGGGCAGCAACCCCAGCATAGCCAAGAGCCCACCCTGCATGGGAGGATCCAAGGGGGACCACACGGTGGAGGAGAAACTCAAGGCTGGACGGGACTGACCAGCAAAACTCAGCAGTCACCAACCCTGGTTCTAGAGAGTAACAGCCTGTGCAGGCTTTGGTTCCAGCACTAACTCATCTATTAAAATGTGTTGTCTGTTCAATACCTTGATAAGTTTAATCAGGTCTGGAACAAAAGCCTGAATGCCCCATATGACTGCAGTTGAAGAGGGTGTCAATTAACATTGTTGTAAACTAGTGTGATATCATTTCAATACTGCTTGAGAGATTGTTTCTAAATGAGCAGCATCGCTTCGGTCTCTTGACAGTTTAATTCAAGAAGAGTTTGGTTTTAGATTAGACTCTTGCATTTTAGTGGCCATCACTAGAATGCCTCAAGATCTTGTAGTTCAGTAGCATGTGGTACATTGAACTATATGATATGAAGTGATGGAGTGTGTCTGTTTTGTCTGAAAATACAATGTCTTGTATGTGAGGTCAGAAGTACACGAAGTCGAAGGCTTGTGTGTCTGCTAATAAAAATACATTTTTTGATGACATTTTGCTTGTAACGTTTTTGTTTTGCATGCTACCTTTGAATACACATCTGCAATATAGGTTTTAAAACGTGCTGTGTTTTGATTTTGAAACGGAACACTAAGTGTAGTACTAGTGGTACCATGTGAGGGCAGTATGTGCAAATGTTCTGTTGACGTGAAGTACAGAGTTGACGGAATGATGACACATGGCTTTGTTATTTTCCTATGACACTGCCTTTCATCAATTCTTCAATACGGTAATTATTAAATCCAATATTTTTATTTAATTTCTCACCATACCAAAATGTCAGTGTCATAGCAACAGGGGATAATCACTCAAATTGTGGAATATAAAGTGTTGGTTAATAGAGGTGGTCAAACTCGATTGTCTTAACTCACATACAGGGTGTATCACAGTTCACTTACTTTGTTATCAATTTGACTTATTAGCCTGTCTTTTCTAATTATTGTGGATGGCTTAGGGCCAGATGACAGGGTGAAAGATGTTGGTGGTTCTCAGAATGACATGTCCTAACCCCTTCATGGCCGTGTGTCTCTATTTCTGTCTCGGGTGTATGTGTCAACATGAAGGTCCTCTTGTCCTACCCTCAACCCCAGGACCTGTCAAAATATCTGTTATTACAAAAACATGTAAGAGTAATGGCATGAAAAACATTGTTGGTGATAGCCTAAACAAACAGTGAACGAACATCTTTTCCCAATGTGTTGTTTTTCTGATAAATTAGTAAACATTTGAATGTTTTAGGAGGTTTTATTGAAATATTTCAGTACATCAACAAACAGGATAACTTTAAAATATGCAACTAAATCAAAACAACCATCCAAGCGGCCATTTTTCCCATGAATGTTTTAAGTGCTGAAAAGCTCATAAAGATGGTCCTTATTGAATGTGGAGACAACTCAAGGTTGACTTCTACAAACATCCCTGTCTGGAATAGACAACCTGTCAGGCATTACAAAAGGCCCCGTGAGGAAGGTGAACAACTGGTGTCACTGGTTTGAAAAAGGAAAACAGTAACACAACCATTTTATGACCCTGTCCATTAGAGTCAGGCCTCAGGGGGAGACGTAAACTACTACACAGGGGCAAAAAGCGAAGGGTGAAGGCAATTGCAATAAAGTCTACTGCCTCGGGAAGCAAAGACTTGCCTCTGCAAATTAGATTTACCTGTCACAATTCCAGGTGCTGTTATGAGGGTGTGGTGAGGAGGACACGTCAACCATTTTAAGCTAGCATGGCATAGTGCTGTTGCAACAAAAATGTCAAAAGTTGATTGGCTGATATCCATCATAAATTATCAGATTAGAGTTTGTCAGAGTTTATTGAACTGCTAGTTCACAACTCAATCAGAAAATTATGATGGTGTATAGGTAGCATGGGTTAGGGTAAATTGCTTTCCAATTGGTAATACTTTGAAATGTATTCTTTAAAAGTATAAATAATGTTGAGATATAATGTGGTATCTTCAATTCATAAACTGAATGGAAATTAAATATTTAAAACTAAAACAAATTAAAGCCAAGCCTGGAAGATAGGCTGCTTTCCCTCTGGCTGGTCCCTGGTGATGATGGATCATTCAGGGGGTCCTGGGTTGCCCACGTGTCCTGGTCTGGGTGATCCATCAGTGGGAACCCACCTCAGTGGTAGCCTGCTCTACGTCAGAGCCAGGAGTGATGGTGCCAGGCCCGGGCTGGGACCCTGGGCAAGGCAGGGTTCCCGCGATGGCCCCTGATTTACGCTCCCTGCTCTGGACCAGTGCTTCTTTTGCACAGCTGACCCCTCCAGGTTGGCGGTCAGGGGGGCTCGAGGAGAAGAGGGAGGGAGGCACCAAATGGGTTTCTACTCTGAGAAAAGGCCCTGCTGGGGCCTGCTTGACCGTCCCAGGGGACTATCTGCCTCCACAGCCCCCTTGTCATCTGCAGTGTCTGTGCAGCATGTGTGTGGAAGGAAAATAGCCTGTTTAACACATTTAGTTCAACCCCACTAGTAACAGCAATTGTTAAATTTACGTGTTTTGAATGATAAAGCTGGGGGTGGTACACATTTAAAAACAATTGATCATTGTAGGAAATGTTACACAGACCCATGACTATTACATGGGATGATTTGTACTAGCTTTATTATTCTATTTTGCATTAAAAACATACTTTGGCATGTCTTCACAGTACACTCGTAGGTCAAAATAGGGAATACATCACATTCAAAACACTAATTATAAGTTAGAAACTTCAGAAACGGTTTTAAAAGTTCACACTGATCTGATAAATAATCATTATCTGGTTTCACAATGTGAGAAAAAACAAATGTTGGATTTAAGATGATGGTAATAGCCTATTAAGTCCTTTAATTGGAAAGTTTTTCTCTCTCACACCACACTGCCTACAGATGAATTCAGTGAATGGGCGGCTTGAAAGAGAAGGACAAAGAAAGAGATAGGGGAAGACAATATCCTTGTGTGGGAGAATTAGTTACACTCAGTAGTCTAAGTATTCAAAGCAGAGTAAAAGGGCTGCATGGATTAAGAGAAAAGTCCACACAGGTGGGCTCTGGGAGAAACCAGGGTCACTTGACAGGACGTTACCTCGTTTGATAAACACCAGCCGTGCTCACAGGAAGAAGGAAGGGAGTTATTTTATAGGGGAATTAACTGGCGCTTCACATCAGGTATTTATTAAGGCAGATCTCCCAGGTGTGTGGTGCAACCAAGTCAAGCAAAACATCTTGGAGGGTTGCTTAATGAGAAACATCTTGGATCTAAACTTCATAATGGTCAGTAAATAGTCATACGGATAAGGGTTGTATGTGAGTCTTCATGGGAGATGAGTTAAACAATCTCAAACAGTCAATCACACGTAATCACTTTTGCACATTTTCCTCTGCACATTTGTCAATCATGTCATTAGATGAGAAGCATTTTTCTACCTTTGCATTTTTCTACATTTTCACTTATTTTATTCTGGTTGCAAGAATGTTTGACCTCTTCACAAACTCCAGTCATAAAATTTTCCCCCTTTTCAACCAAAGAAGATAAAATGTTCAGTTGTGTGAAAAATATCTACTCAATCGCCAAACTCGAAAAAATCATGAAATCGAGTAACATTTTGCATGTGCCACGCAGAGTATCTGCCTTTGTGTGATGACGACCTTTGGTGTGCATGGTTCGCTGACTCACATGACAGTGGAAAACCATGACATCAGAGTTGAGGCTGGGGCTGGTTTTGGGCCAGAGTGCACAGGCCTTACCCCTAAGCCTTCTGGAGGATCCACACTCAGTAATTGACATGTATGCCTCTTATACTCTCCCCTGCAGGGCTTCAACTAGAGGAGTGTACATGTCAAGACAGATGGGACACAGATAAGACTCCCTCTTTCAACCTTGTCTCTCTCTGTCCTCCCTCCTGCCTCTCTCAAGCTCTCTCTTTCTCAGCCCCCTGTCAGCGTTTGAGCAACCTCTGATCTTTTGTTGATCTATGATGCGTCTTTTAACCTGTTCCCGTTCCTTTCTCAACCTTCCCTCTTCTTCTAATCGCCCTTCAACTGTTTTTAGTTTAGGACACGCCTCTCAATCCGCTCTTGGCCCCCACCCGTAGTTTCTCTCCATGTCCTACTATTTTCAAACTTTCCCTCAACTTTCCCTCAACTGTTTCAAAGCAGCCCCTCTGAATCCACTTCCAGCCGCCTTGCTCATCCTCTCAGAGCTTTTTTCTTTTCTTTCTCGCAGCCTTCTTCCAACTTTTCTCAACCCTTCCCCCAACCTCTGTTCCACTCTTAACTTTTCCTCAACTCTCTCTCAACTTTTTAGCCGGCCCTCATGTCAATCCTCTGTAGACCACCTAACGTAGCCTGGCTGCCCTTTGTCCTTCAACCTTCTCTCAACTTTTTCTCAACCAGCCCTGCCATTCAAATGAGCTCCATGCTCTGCTTCTTATAGAGGAATACCAATGCTGAGCCCCCCAGAGAGCTGACAGAGCCTATTTATGTTTAATGCACAGCCTGAAGCTATTATCATATTACCAAGTGATGTTATTGATTTGCCCCCTGAGTATTACTTAATGTTCATGTTTTTAGTCAGAGGTTGTAAGTTATTCAAACATAAATGTTAGGAATTTTTTTGTATTTTGAGTGACAGCCGACAGAGGTACATGAGCCTATGGCTGTAGGGTGCGGCGCCTGCTTTGGCATCAACTCTCTCTTCCTTATGGTCTCTTTCTGGTTTAGTTTGTTAGAGCAAAATGCACTGACATGGATGGTTACTCATAAACTTCAACTCATAATTCATTCCCTGTCTATAGGAAATGATCAGACCATGCGCAGATACTGAATAGATGAATGCTTCATTCTCAGGATGTTGAGGAAGTATTTAAGAGCAAACGGTAGCTATTCCACACAGTGCTATGGGGCCTCTTTTTCCTGTTGGAAAAACAAGTGGTCACGGTCGGGTCACCCAAACCTAACGTTGCGGTAAACTCTCATGAATGCCCCCCATTCTATGCCAACCTGCTGAATTGCTGAGGAAAGGCACCTGGTGTGCGTTACTAGTGGTAGTAGTGTCCTATAAAAACCCATGGGAGATATTGTTTGTCCGGGCGTAGGGCATCCCAACGCGAGGCCAGTGAATAGAGGGTTAATCTTCATCACTTCAGATGTATGGTCAAGCTGAAAAGAGCCAGACCGCTTGACTCGGGGCTCCGACAAAATGTGATCTATTGTTCATCTGTCGGGCGCCCGTGATATATTCTATCCTACACTCTCGGACAAAACATACCCGGAGATTATACAAGCGGGGCCACTGGCCTGCAACAACGCCAGCTCAGGGAGTTTGGACACCAGGGTGTTTGACCTCTCGGGTACTCTGCTCTTTTGTTCCCAGTGACCTCTGTTGCTTTTACCCCCCTTCTGAACCTAAAACCTCAGTCCCCGCCCTCACTCTCCCACACACCCTTCACACAAACAAATAAAGAAATGGGGCCCTCCAGTTTATTTTATTAGCACTTTGAAACCCAGGCCTTTTAAAGGGGAGGAGAGAAAAATAATAATAGGATGGCCTTTTAATTTGAAGAGTTATTAGGGTTCAAATAAAACAACGGGGCTCGGGTGATGCTCTGAGTCAGATGGGGTTGTCACCATGTTTGATTTTAGGAACCCCTCTGTTTTTGTCTTTGACCTTGGAGCTCTGAAATGGTGGAAAATTCAGACTTGGAGACCCCAGACCACATTTTGACGACAGTGAATGAGAGGGGTTGGTGACCATATGGGCTCACACTGAGGACTGATGCAGGGGTTCTCTCTCTCTCTCTCTCTCTCTCACTATCTCTCTCTCGCTATCTCTCTCTCGGAAAAAGTATGCCCGACACACACACACGTTTTCTTCAACAGCTAATGGGGTTCAAGTATTAAATCAAATAAATCACACATACACCACCAGTCCTGGTGTGGTGTATGTTCATTGCCACAGGGCTGTTGTCCCCTTGTCTAACTCTGAATTGACCTAGTGAATAGTGGTGGTAGGTAGGCAGTCCCTGCCCCTTCCTGAATCCAACTTACAGTAAACACTCTCCACATAGGTCTCCGCTCCACTGAACCTGTGCAGGGCTTGTATGCCCACTTCTCTTGTTCCCTCTCCTCTACTTCCCTCCTCTTCCCCTGTAACTCCACTTTACAGTTGGTTCTTGCATCATCTTTTCTGCTGTTTACTAAACAGACCTACAGACTCTCTTGCAGCCCTCCCCCTCTTTCCTCACATGCATGTCTTTGTTTGGGATCATCTAAGCAGAAAATGGTTTTGCCCTCAGAACAGCCTCAATTTGTCAGGGTATGGGCTCTACAAGGTGTTGGAAATGTTCCACAGGGATGCTGGCCCATGTTGACTCCAATGCTTCCCACAGTTGTGTTGGCTGGATGTCCTTTGCGTGGTGGACCGTTCTTGATTCCTACGGGAAACTGTTGAGGCTGAAAAACCTAGCAGTGTTGCAGTTCTGGGCACATCCAAACCAGTGCACCTGGCACCTACTTCCATGCCCTGTTCAAAGGTACTTAAATCTTTTGTCTCGCCCATTCACCCTCTGAACGGCACACATACACAATCCATGTCTCAAGGCTTAAAAATCCTTCTTTAACCTGTCACCCTTCTACACGGATTGAAGTGGATTTAACAAGTGACATCAATAAGGGATCATAGCTTCCACTTGGATTCCCCTGGTCAGTCTATGTCATGGAAAGAGCATGTGTTCCTAATGTTTTATACACTCAGTGTATACCAGCAGCATGCCTGGCGGTAAATTGTGGTGCGAAACAGGAGTATTTAGGCGCTCATTCTGGGAGAGGGAAATCTGACAGTGCCAGTCTCCTTCCCTGAGGGGGAAAACCCCAGAGCACAGGGGAAGTACAGCAGCTATACACAACACTGCAGAACACAGCCTAGCACAGAACATAACAGTCTATCACAGAACACAACAGTCTATCACAGAGCACAACGCCTAGCACAGAGCACAACGACCTAGCACAGAGCACAACGGCCTAGCACAGAACACAACGGCCTAGCACAGAACACAACGGCCTAGCACAGAGCACAACGGCCTAGCACAGAACACAACGGCCTAGCACAGAACACAACGGCCTAGCACAGAACACAACGGCCTATCACAGAACACAACGGCCTAGCACAGAGCACAACGGCCTAGCACAGAACACAACGGCCTATCACAGAACACAACGGCCTAGCACAGAACACAACGGCCTAGCACAGAACACAACGGCCTAGCACAGAACACAACGGCCTAGCACAGAACACAACGGCCTAGCACAGAACACAACGGCCTAGCACAGAACACAACGGCCTAGCACAGAACACAACGGCCTATCACAGAACACAACGGCCTAGCACAGAGCACAACGGCCTAGCACAGAACACAACGGCCTATCACAGAACACAACGGCCCATCACAGAACACAACGGCCCAGCACAGAGCACAACGGCCTAGCACAGAGCACAACGGCCTAGCACAGAACATAAGTCTATCACAGAACACAACAGTCTATCACAGAACACAACGGCCTAGCACAGAACACAACGGCCTAGCACAGAACACAACGGCCTAGCACAGAACACAACGGCCAAGCACAGAACACAACGGCCAAGCACAGAACACAACGGCCCAGCACAGAGCACAACGGCCTAGCACAGAACACAACAACCCAGCACAGAACACAACGGCCTTGCACAGAACACAACAACCCAGCACAGAACACAACGGCCTAGCACAGAACACAACGGCCTTGCACAGAACACAACAGCCTAGCACAGAACACAACAACCCAGCACAGAGCACAACAGCCTAGCACAGAACACAACAGCCTAGCACAGAACACAACAGCCTAGCACAGAACACAACAGCCTAGCACAGAACACAACAACACAGGTTGTTCAAAGAAAGATTTGACCCATTAATTACTGAATAAGGTGAGATATTTGATAGAGGTTTTGTAAATGCACCAAACCAAGACAGGATCACCAACATGGCAAGAGTTGATAAAAATGGATGAACTCTTCATCTGAAAATAATTGACACCCAGAATCATAATTCTGTGATGCGGCCGACAGCAGAAGACAGATGTGAGATGGTGCTGAGAGGAGAGATGTGGGTAATATAAGTGGCTTGCTCCTGGACGGCCAACTAGGTCAAGAGAATCAACGCGGGGGTGAAGGGGCTCACAAAGGCGTGAGGAGAAGGTCAACCGTGAAATTCCCCCCTCTTTGCCACTGTGACCCCCCAGGGAGGAGTCTTAAGGACTGGAGAGGAATGTCTATGCGTGTGTGTATGTGCGCGTGCAGGTGTGTACGAGTGCGTGTTAGAATAGTATGTCTATTCATGTTGAGTGTGTGTGTGTGTGTATAGTATTTCTATGAATGTTTTGTGGTGTGTGTGTGCATGTATGTTCGTGTGTGCATGCGTGTGCTTGCATGTATGTGTGTGCGCGCGTATCTAGGTCGGGATTCCTCTTTATCCGCCCTGCAGTCAAACAACTCATCCTTGTCATACCCTGTCGCCTCATGCCGCCCCACTTGGCAGGTTTTTGGTTGTTGCACTCTCTCCACGTCAGCACTCACCTACAGTACTACCACTATGGTTACTCACTTATTGTTTACTAGGGGATTGGCTTCTCCTGTAAATCCTTATTTAGTCTCAATGCTATGATTTTTTACATTTATGCTTGTAGTAACGTAGACAGGTGAAGTGTAATTACAGTGTAGGTGCACGTTGTTAGCACTTAAAACTGTTATTTTAATTCTTATAAAGGAGACTTCTTAAGAAGGGCATTTATTTTCCAGTAAGACACTGTAGCCAAAACAAGTTGCAATCAACACAGATAGTATGTCCCCCAATCGCAGACAGACCAGTGACCCCTGTTCCTTTTGAGGTGTGTTTTAAATGAACATCACATTGACTCGTTAAAGTAGTAGCCATTCTGGTCCTACAGAGTCTCATGGAGTCCTAGACTCAGTGTTCCCTTTCTCGCCCAAGTCTTGTCCAAAAACTTGAGTTGAACACTGTGAACTCTGACCATTGCGTAAGACTGTCATGCATTGATGTCAAACTACGATTTACATGACAACTTGAGTAATGCACACACATCCTAAGTTAGGATTTGGGATGTTAATGAACTCAAAACCAGAGACTGTTGTGTTATGTTCATAATGACTTATGGTCATTTCCCCCCAAAACGAATCTAAAATACTAAACTGGTCAGAGCTGGCTTCTTTCCGAAGAATCCAAACTATAATCGATCATCGGTGAGAGAGGCCTTATGTAAGCTTATGTAAGAGCAGGGAGAGTGATTTCCCCTGTGAGCATAGTTTAGCCCCACCATGCTGAAAGTCCACATAATGAATGAGTATTAAGCTACGGTAGCCACGGTCAGAGCTTGTAAGTGATGACTGAGGAATTCACTGTAAAGGTCAGTCAGAGGACCTGGCGGTGTGTGTGTTGGATGGTCAAAATGTATTTGAACAGCTTTGCAAAAGGAAATGAAAGACCATCAGCAATTACACATTATTACATAAACATGAACATATTTGATAAAGTTTCAAGTACAGTAACCATAAAACAACCCAAAACAAGTCCACTCACAGATAGTATGTAACTCTTATGGTCTCCATTTTGTTTGTGTTTGTGTGTGTGTGTGTGTGTGTGTGTGTGTGTGTGTGTGTGTGTGTGTGTGTGTGTGTGTGTGTGTGTGTGTGTGTGTGTGTGTGTGTGTGTGTGTGTGTGTGTGTGTGTGTGTGTGTGTGTGTGTTCATGCTTCTATATGTGTGTGTTAGGAGTGGTAGGCCATAGGGCTGGAGGGTCAGTCAGCAGGAGGAAGGTGGTGGTGGTGGGCTCGGCCCCTCCCTGAGGTCAGGGGAGAGAGGATGAAACCTGTCATTAGAAAGGTGAAGGGAAGAAAGGCCTCAACGGGGGAGCTATTGTCCCGGGGGCGGCGAGGAGGTCCACCTCTTTAGTGTCTCAAATAACACGGCAAGGCCGCCATTGTGCTGGGGTGAAAGGGCCGGGGGCGTGGGGGGTGCTCCCAAACAGTGGTCAGAGGAGAAAGCCCCCCATGGGTTAAGGGGTTGTGGGGGCTATTTCGGCGGCTTTTCCCACTCTTGTTTTCTTTTTCTTTCTCGTCAGCTCATCCAGAACCCTTGGTTTGAGAAGATCGGCAGTGGTTTTATCGAGGGGTGTGCATGCGTGTGTGAAGAGGGGGGTGCAGCTTCCTTGTCTTAGAGAATGGGGTGTTGCAGATTGAATGCCATAGTTTGACATCTAAGCTGGGGCTCAATGCAAAGTCAGGACCTTTCACTCATCCCTGTGTTTTAAGAGGACGGGTCACACAGATAAAGGGGAAGGCTAAAGACCAAAGCTTTCCTTTTTTCAGAGGCAGAGTGGCGAGATTCTTAACAACTCTGTCACTTCTCTGAGCACCGAACGCAAATAGAGCACAGGAAATACACTTTCACAACAAGTTAGCGGCAAAGTGGATGAAGCAGTAATGATGTTGTACAAAATGTGCACCATTCCAGACCACCTCTCCCTTTTCCTCTCATTCTAGACCACCTCTCCCTTTTCCTCTCATTTCTAGACCACCTCTCCCTTTTCCTCTCATTCTCAGCCACCTCTCCCTTTTCCTCTCATTCTAGACCACCTCTCCCTTTTCCTCTCATTCGAGACCACCTCTCCCTTTTCCTCTCATTCTAGACCACCTCTCCCTTTTCCTCTCATTCTAGGCCACCTCTCCCTTTTCCTCTCATTCTAGACCACCTCTCCATTTTCCTCTCATTCTAGACCACCTCTCATTTTCCCTCTCATTCTAGACCACCTCTCCCTTTTCCTCTCATTCTAGGCCACCTCTCCCTTTTCCTCTCATTCTAGACCACCTCTCCCCTTTCTTCTCATTCTAGGCCACCTCTCCCTTTCCCTCTCATTCTAGACCAACTCTCCATTTTCCTCTCATTCTAGACCACCTCTCCCTTTCCTCTCATTTCAGTGCTGTATGTTTTTCTCTTACAATACAGATACTTTATCAAAGAAAATTCAGCTTCTGAATTCCATTTACCTTGCCTGAATAAACTAGCATTCTGCTAATTATGTGTAATTTTCTCCAAAGCTGTTCCCACCACCAGAGCACCTAATAAACTGATTGGACCAATTATCAACTCCATCAGAAGGCTTTCACCCAATCCTGAAGCGCTGATTACTTTAGAGGGACAATAAAACCTGCTGAGTTGTGACCTGAATGTTTAGGAAACCTGAGAGAGAAGGGGACAAGCTACGATCAACAACGTCACATACTTCTGACAACGTGTACAGAGTAAGCAGGTCAAACACAATGGTGAGAATGAAGAGTGCTGACTGAGTGTTGCTCTGCGCTGCCTTGGTTTGCACTTCTCTTCAATGGGAACCTGTGGTAGATGGCTAGCTCAATGACCAATGTCAATGACAAGTGGTAACCTGCTGCTAGAGAAACAGAGGAGAAGGAGAGAGAGAGAGAGCATGCTTTAATGTGTATTGAGGGAAAGCAAGGATGTGTATTGGGAGGTGGAGATAGGACGATTTTGCATTTCCAATCCATTGAGAGGTGAGGAAAATAGCAGCAAGGCTCTCTAACAGTGCAAACTGTCACAACTTGTATTAGAAGGCAGAAGAGGAGGAGGAGAAGGAGGAGGAGCGGCTGCTTTGCCTAATCACTTTCCCCACTGACTTCTCAGAGGGGAAGGAGTGACAGATCACAGCCCCATAAGCACAATGCAGCAGTCCCATACTCCTCCCTCTCCTCCCTCCTGTATTCCTTTCTCCTCCCTCTCCTCCCTCCTGTATTCCTTTCTCCTCCCTCTATCCTCCCTCCTGTATTCCTTTCTCCTCCCTCTATCCTCCCTCCTGTATTCCTTTCTCCTCCCTCTATCCTCCCCATCCCATTGAGAGGACGCCCGGGGTGCCTGGTTCTCTAGTTCTGCCCACTGGGCTATTGAGGAAGTGATGGATGGCTTCATAAAGAGACTCTTGTTGAATCCCAAATCAGCCCCTTGTCCCTACCAACTTGCTCGGAAGGCCCTCCGTTGTCAGGTGTTGCTGACGAAACTCAAAGGGTGACTTCCAGAGTGGCGAGGGGATCAAATAAACTCATCTTTGGGACACAGCCGTGACTGAAATAATTTCATTTGTTACATGTGTTACACCTGGAAATCAATGTCATATATTTAGTCACGCCTCTCCATTCTTCTGTATGAAATTATGCAAACTCCAAATATATCGCGGTGCGTGTTGGGTTACAACTTCGCTGTGAAGCTGGCAGCATAGCTGGCTCGGTTGACGTGGCTATTGGAGGGTCGAATCCTCTCTCTCTCTCTCTCTCTCTCTCTCTCTCTCTCTCTCTCTCTCTCGAAGGAATTCTGGCCTCTCTCCCTCTCTCTTCCTCACTTTTTCTCTTCCTCTCTCTCTGTTTCCGTCTCTCTCCCTCTTTCTCCCCCTGGGGCTGAGGACAGATGCGGAGGTCTTCCTTTCCCAGCATTCCCAAGGGAGAGAGTATACAGGCCTTAACGCCCTTTTGGGGATGGAGGGATGGGGGACATATGAATGGAGGGAGAGGGTGGGTTGTTGTTGTCCAGGGGTCACATATTAGGCGTTAAGTGATGCATAATGTGTGCGTTGTTTGGGGTAATTTTGGGCGATTTTACTGATTTGGCCTTTAATTGGGTCGTTCTCTATGAAAGTTTTACAGGCCTAGTATTTTACATGGTTAGTTTGGGCAACAAAAATCGACAGTTGAATGCAGTTGCAGTTGGATATAGTTATTTAATTATTCACCTTCATGTGTTTAATTTAACTACGATTTTTGGACCGACACATTATAAAAGGTAGGTCCAGTTACCTTTCCCCGAATCACATTTGTTCTTGTTAATATCCATAAATACTACTGTAGTTTTTTGCCCCAGTATGTCTTTATGTTGCAGCTCTTTGAGAGAAACTACAAACAGACCTTTCATAATGCTCTTGATGAAATGTATCTTCATATCATAAGCTGGCAGTTCTAACCAGTCTGGTGGTTATTTGGCTCATTCTCCTCAGGCTGTTGAAGTGACAGCACATGGTGGTTTGACTGTGAGGACACATTCAGCCTCATGGCTTCCATAGCCCAGGCGTAAAAATCAGCTACATTTAATCAGACACGGTGCAGAGTTTAAAGAAAGGGATCAAGAGACCTTTGTCTTAATGGATTGGCTACAGTTTAGGGATCCACCACACCAAGTTACCTTAGATGAAGGCATGCCACTCGGTAACAAACTAACTCAAACCACATGGTGTTTCCTGGAATTTTTCTTGTCTTTTTGGGCTTCAAACTTTTAAAAATTGTGTTGTTTAATAATTGGAGACGTTAGACTGGGTTAGTTATTAAGAATATTAGTCAGCCATGTTTTCAATTGATGAGTCCATCAATCATTTCAAAATTAGGCAATCTTCAACGAATTAGCAAAAAGGGAGAAAGTAAGCCTTGTTTTTTAGCAGGATCATGTGACTTTCTCTTCTCAGTCTGTGGTCCTATTCTTCAGTCTATCAGTCTGTACATTAGAATTTCAAGCTTATGGCCATGGCAATTCTTAGAAATACAGAAACGAGACAGCATTAAAAGGCCACCACAGTCCAACAAAGAAGTAAATCAAGTGGTTTGACAAACGCTCAGCAGACAGTTTGCCGTTTGTCATGGACGTGAATGGAACTAAGTGAAGTGCGGACACATCGTTCAGATCGACATTGCTCAGATACTGCACAAGAGGCCTTTTCAGACAGCTGCAACACTGATTACATTGTGAGAGGGCCAATCAAAGAGGAAAATGACGAGAGCAGTCACGCCGGACACACACAATGCACAAACGGCAGTGGTCAGATGGTGGAAAGAGAGGTGGTGCACGACAGGGTTTTAGAGTCGTACTGGGGCTGTTGGGGCATCTCGTACTGGGGCTGTTGGGGCATCTCGTACTGGGGCTGTTGGGGCATCTCGTACTGGGGCTGTTGGGGCAGCGGCATGGGAAGAGGACTCGCACCATCTCGCAAACATACACACTAGCTCGCACACACTTACGCACGTGTGTGTGTGTGTGTGTGTGTGTGTGTGTGTGTGTGTGTGTGTGTGTGTGTGTGTGTGTGTGTGTGTGTGTGTGTGTGTGTGTGTGTGTGTGTGTGTGTGTGTGTGTGTGTGTGTGTGTGTGGGAGAGAGGGAGGATTGCTAGAACAGGGGATTTTTTGTGTTGGGGGGAAAGAGAGGCTTGGACACTTCATCTTCTCTTCTCACTGCTGCCAAAAAGGGCAGAGGTCAAAAGTCAGGGCGATTGGAGAATTCCTGCTGCATGCCTACAGATCGGGTTTCAGGGGTGGGGGAGGGACGTGGACTGCCCTAGAGGGATAGGTGCCTCTCTCTCTCTCTCTGTGTGTGTGTGTGTGTGTGTGTGTGTGCGTGCGTGCGTGCGTGTGCGAGAGCGAGAGAGCTTGTGCAGACAGCTCTTTATTTAAAACTTCTCCTTACAGCTTTAGTGCTCACAGCATTTGAAACATTCTCTTGAAGTGTACTGCTCTGCAAACGCCTTTTGGTAAAAACTTGCCCAACATGTTGCAAAACTAACACTCCTAACTTGGTGTCTAGATTAGAACACCACTATCATACTGTAATGCGTTTTGTAGTTTAAACTTTTAGTGATTAAGCGATTATGGGGTGAATAAATGTAAAGACAGGACTTGGGAACCAAAGCTATGCCTCTTCATCCAAACACATGATTTAAGAACTCTTCAAAATAGCTCCACAAGAGCTGTTGCAACTTGGAACACAGGCTCGATATATGGCGGATTCACCTTGCGCTGGGGACAACAAAAGGCCATTTTAAAATGTGCTGTCTTGTCACATGACACAATGCCACAGATGTCTCAAGTGTGTGCAATTGGCATGCTGACTGGAGGAATGTCCACAAGAGCTGTTGCAAGAGAATTAAATGTTCCTTTCTCTACCATAAGCCACCTCCAATGTCTTGAGATGCACAGAGATACCGTGACGAGATCCTGAGGTCCATTGGTGTGCCATTCATCCGCCACCATCACCTCATGTTTCAGCATGACAATGCATGGCCATATGTCGCAAGGAATTCCTGGAAGCTGAAAAATGTCCCAGTTCTTCCATGGTCTGCATACTCACCAGACATGTCACCCATAGAGCAAGTTTGGGATGCTCTGGATCGACTGCATGTTCCTGTTCCCTTCTAATTTGGGGTGGCAGGTAGCCTAGTGGTTAGAGCATTGGGCCAGTAAACGAAAGGTTGCTGGATTGAATCCTTGAGCTGACAAGGTAAAAATCCATCGTTCTGCCCCTGATCAAAGCAATTAACCCAATGTTCCCCTGTAGGCCATCATTATAAATAAGAATTTGTTCTTAACTGACTTGCGTAGTTAAATAAAGGTTAAAAAAAAACAGGAACTTCACACAGCTAATGTAGAGGAGTGGAGCAACATTCCACAGGCCACAATCAACAGCCTGAACAACTCTATGTGAAGGAGATGTGTTGTGCTGCATGAGGCAAATGGTGGTCCCACTCTATATACTGATTGGTTTTCTGATCCACGCCCCTACCTTTTTTTTAAGGTATCTGTGACCAACAGATGCATATCTGTAGTCCCCGTCATGTAAAATCCATAGATTAGGGCCTAATGAATGTATTTCAATTGACTGATTTCCTTATATGAAATGTATCTCAGTAAAGTCTTTGAAATTGTTGCATGTTTCATTTATATTTTTGTTCAGTATGTATTGTTTAACCAAAAAAGTTGTGTTTGAAAACGTAACTGAACTATTTTGATAAGGAAAACTTGAAATGCATTTAAACAATCTGAGGTGTTTTCAGATGTAGACGTTTCTCCAAACATTATTAATGACAGCCTTTCTTTATAATTAGAGGAAAGTTGAGGGGAAGCAAGTAACTCGCTGACTTGTTTCTTCAGTAAATCAATGTTTAATAGCTAATGACTGTTTTTACACCCATCCCTAATGGGCTTAAACCATCCGACTCATCCGTGATCAATTTAAGATGACATCGCCGGTTATACATTTAGCAGAAGGTTTGGTCATTCAAATGGTTTGAAATGCAAAGCACTACAGCCCTCAGCGACTAGTTCCCCCATTGTAGCCTTTGTAATTGATCATTAACGAACATGTGCTCCCAAGTCTCCAGTGGCTCCAAGACCCCAAATAGAGAGCACAGCTGTCTTTCCATTGTACTTATCCATGGAGCCACAAAATAACACAACACTCTGAAGCCTACTGCCTGGCTATGTGCTGGAATTTATAACGTTTACTTTCCAAGACTTGGAGGAGATGAGTGAAAAGGGTGTTGGACAGTTGATGTGCAGGAAGCGCTAGAGTAAACGTGGGGGCTCACTTGTATGATTTCAAAAAGAATGACTGATTTATGGACATGCAGGTAGTGCACAGTTTCTTTGTGGCCGATAAAGTTACACAGTGAACTACAGAGAGTTTAAAGGGACATGTCAGGTCAAACCCATGGAGAATTACCTGAGTAGTGTGTTATTGTTGCACGGTGCAAACATGGTGAGAGTCATTCAACTACAACTGCTCTTCCTTAAGCCATGTTTGTTATATTACCAATCCATGGATGTAATAGCTATTTAATCGTGTGGGTAATATTAACATACCATATAAAGGAAGTGTTGATTTCATGTTCTTTGAGCCACCAGGCAATATTTTCTTTAATGAGGAGTAATGCAATTTGTGAATGCTACATACTGTACAGCAGCCCATAGCAACTTATTCAGAAATGTCTCCAGAAGCTTGAGTGACACCCCAACAACATAACGTTGAAGTAAATCTAACTTTTAAAAGTTCATATTCTGTTAACTCATAACCAAAAAATGTTGTTGACTCATTCTATACTCGTATTTGTGGCCAAAGTATAAATTTGAGAAAAAAAAACACTTCAAGAACAACACCTCAAACTTATCTCAGACTGTTAAAAAAAGAGCTATTTCCTCAGAGGATGATGTCATATATTGAATATTTTTAATGGCCGGTATACGCCCACACCATTCTGTTGTTGATGTACGCCGACACCATTCCAACACTGAAAATCAGCTTTTTAACATACTTAATGGGATACATCGAGATTTTGGCAATGAAAAAACGTGGACAGCATTTTTATGTCTCTGCTTGCAGTTTGAAGAAAGTTGCTAACTAGCATTAGCGCAATGACTGGATGTCTATGTTACCATATAGCATGCTAGCTGTTACCATAGACATCCAGTCATTGTGCTAACGAAACTACCTCTAACTTCCTTCATACTGGATGCAGAGCCAGACACGTGGTATCCAAAATCAAATCCAATTTTATTGGCCACATACACATGGTTAGCAGATGTTAATGCGAGTGTAGCGAAATGCTTGTGCTTCTAGTTCCAACAGTGCAGTAATATCTAACAAGTAATCTAACAATTCCCCAACAACTACCTAATACACACAAGTCTAAAGGGGAGAATGAGAATATGTACATTTAAAGACAAGGTGCAGTAGATGGTATAAAATACAGTATATACAGTACATGTGATATGAGTAATGTAAAATATGTAAACATTATTAAAGTGGCATTATTTAAAGTGGTATTGTTTAAAGTGATTAGTGATCCTTGTGATTGGATCCGCAATTTCCTCTGACTCCGGGGAAGTAGATAAAGTGCTTCTTTTGATTAATGCACAAAATGTGTGTTGCAGATCATGCGGTTTCAGGGTTTTGTGTGGATGCCAATAGACGTGTCGGCTTTATTACAAATTAACAGTGAACAAGTGCTCCACTCACTGTCCCATTCACAGCATCCACTGCACAACCCTGGCCCAGAGAACAGTGCTATCACACAGAGAAAAACACAAAGGTCAGAACCTACTCCCACCACCCCCTGTTCCCCCTTCCAAAACCAGAGACTCTCCCACCCATCGCCCCTCAGCCACACACACTTCCCTCCACTCTCAGGCTCCCATCCTGTCCCAACAGAGCCCATACACTGAGGCCTGTTTACAGTTTCAGATCCCTTACTACCCACGTTCACGCTCAACATTTTTTACACGACCAAGGATCATGAAAGAGAGCAAACGAGTCATTGATGGATCGGGCGAGGGTCTAAACTCAGGGGGCCGGGGGGCACAACCCCCACCTCACACCCAACCACCCCTTCCAGTCCTAGGGCTGTGTGAGTGGTGTGTTCTGATCAGGCCCAGCTCTCTCTCTCAGGTCCTAATGGGGCAACTTGTTGAGGGGGCCGTAGCTTTGATGCCAGCTGAGCTTCTTAACAATGTGTCCTTTCTGTGATTGGGGTGAGAATTCGCCAGCAGGGTTCCAAGAGAGGGGAAAATGTAAACTACGGATTAGCTTGACTAATGGCCCCTTGCCTGTCATTGACGTTAATTAGTGTTAATTAGGTGCCCCTCATTAAACGGGATGGGGATACGGCCATGGAACCTGTGTGTGTACGCTGGAGGCTTTCTTTGAGACCTGGGCGACTCGGAAGAGTTAAGTACTGTCGATTTTATGTGAATGAAATTCGGAGCATGTTGGGAAAATGTCTGGAGTGCGTTGGGGGGGGGGGGGGGGGGTCCCAAAGCATGGTGTTGGTCCCACGTGGGGAAAAACAGCACATCTCAATATGGATGGAGCACAGTGCAGACAATGCATGTATCATCTCTTCAGCTGCTAACTTTTTTCCTGCTGTGACAGGTCCATTTGCTGCAGCCTATAAACACAACGAGACTGATGGAACAGACCCCGGGCCCTGACCCTTTTTTTCACGCGCCATCAGGACCACATTGAACTGATATGAATTGCTGGTTGGGCCATAGTGTGGGGGCATAATCACAATGAGTTGGTTCTGAGGGTGATGGAACCAAATCTGGTGGTATTCTGCTGTATATACTGTAATTTCAGCTTTACACACATATACACACAAGCCGAGGCCTCCCTTAGTTAACATCGCGGCTGCATCCGCTTCCCTCTGTTGCTCTTCACTCGTTGTCAGAGGCGGTTTACTCTGGCCACAATGATTCCCTTTCACAGGGTTTGATCTTCACAGCTTTTCAGGGGGTCCTCTTTTCTACTGTTCCTGGGCTCAAGCCACCCTACACAACTCATTTTTTTAAATTGAACCTCTATTTAAATAGGCTAGTCAGTTAAGAACAAATTCTTATTTAACAATGACAGCCTAGGAACAGTTGGTTAACTGCCTTGTTCAGGGGCAGAACAGCAGATTTTTATCTTGTCAGCTCAGGGATTCAAACTAGCAATATTTTGGTTACTGACCCAACGATCTAACCACTAGACTATCTGCCTCCCCAGTATGCCACCCTATAAACCTCTGATCTGTGCTTGTGTATCCACTGATCCGGGAAAGTGACTGGTGAGATTGGGATCTTTTTGGCTAAAATCCTCCTCCATGGTACATAATCAGACACTTTGTTGGCTCAGTTAACCCATATTGTTATAGAGGCCCATTGGAACTCTGATGCTATTCAGCTTGCCATCACATGACATGTGTCCTCCCCTCTGCTTAGGATGTCGACACACACACACACGTCCACCATGTCTCTGTGACTCACTGCTACCTGAGGGGTGTTTTCATGTTGACATACGTGGCCACCCCTCGTGGGGGGGGGGGGGGCAGTTTGGTGGCGGAGTTAAACAAAAAAAGAGAAGAAGAAAAAAGCCTCTGGCCAACACCTGGTATCACTTTATTAACCCTCGGCTGTCTCGACTCTGAGAGCCCAGGAACAGCGGGGGCAAAGGGGGCGGGGGGCTATGGACGTCACCACGCTGCCTTTGAAGGGGGAAGTGATGCCCCGCATCGGAGCCCCAGCGATGACTTTACCAGTGCCATGACCCCCGTGACCTCAGCCCCCCCCCCCACCATTCCTCCCTCCCCACCTCTCCACAGCTGCTGGTCCCTATTGGCCGGCAGGGAGCCTCAGTGGTGGAGGTTAGAGGGAAAGAAGAAGGGAATGGAAGGAGAGGAGGAGGAGGAAACGGAGGGGGCCAAGGCGAAAGGTCAACTGTTGGTCAGAGATTTTTATTGGGAGAGAGGGAGAGAGGGAGAGGGAGAATGTGTTAAAGACCACCATCTGAGATTTTAACAGTGGGGAGGGAATTTGGCCTTTTTCCACCCCTGCACACGTTAACTACGCAGAGATGGCTGGACTGACCTGGCCTGCTGGCCTAATGTTTCGGTACTAAGATCAGAGGAGTATTCTCCATATGTTTGTTACTGAGAACAGAGGATTTCTCCAAACATTTGCTGGTGGTTCTTGTCTTCTGTGCCTAGAGATTGGACCATGGGTTGTAGCCTGGCTAGTAGAGATTCCATCATAAGGACGTCACATGGTGGACATCTAATGCAATCAGACACTAGAGCAGGTCTGGGATCAGTCAAAAGTCTGGGTGGCCCTTGACATGGCCATTGGTGAATCATGATCACAAAATAATCTATACGGCCTGATGAGGTAAATCTAACAGCATGTGGTCGAAAAGCATGACGTCTAGACAGACTAGATTGAAAAGACTAAATCATCGCCCACACAGACAAACCTCCTTTACACAAGAAGATAATTAATCTCATGCAGGAGTTATTGTAGATGAATAATAAAAAAACGGCATCAGGATCCCCAATCTTTCCCGCATTGTGCTCGTATGCTGCCTCATTTCCTGTTTTTGGCATTCTTATCTCCACAAGAGCACAAAGACGACATTTGGCTAAAACGCTAGCCGCTTCCAGGAGACGTACGGTTGGCAGGCCTGTGTTAGCCAGGTTCCACTGGGAATGCATTAGGAAGCTTGCGAGGCGGTGCTGGGTGTTCTTCTCCAGATGTCTGTCTTCTTCATGGTTGTTTCAATGGAAAACAGTGTCACACAAGGTTATCTCCTGACTTGGCCCCAGCTGCGAGGTCAGAACTGTTCCGGCTAGCCTAGTGCGCACAGGCTAGCAAGTCCCTTCCCTCTGTAGGGGCCAGGGGTTCATTTATTGACCAATCACATGACCGCAGTTCAGGGTAGAAATGGCTGCAAACATTACAGGACACAAGGCTGCCTCCTTATACAGTCTTATGTATGGATTTAGGTAGTCACACACTTGCATGGTCCTCAGGTGGCACAGCCAATAGGCGGTATAGAGGAGACAGTAACACACTACTGAAGATCTGAAATGCACTTCATATTTCACAAGAGTTCTGCTTATTATTTGTTTGTTACATAAACTAACAACTTCTTAAACTGTGGACAATTTGATGGCATCATAAATAGTGTGGATGTGTGATAGGGTATACTTTTTTTGGTGAATAAGTATATAAGACTATGGGCAAAGTGCGGGGTCTGGCAGCATAGCTGGCTCGGTTGAAGTGGTTATTGGAGGGTCGAATTAGCCCCTACACCCTCAATAGTTTTAACTCCCTCAGCTTTGGGACACTGATTTGTGATTCAGCCTCTCTCTCTCTCTCTGCCTCTCTCTCCCTCTCTCTCTCTCTCTCTCTCTGCATCTTTTTATGGAACTGACATTCCTGGAGTGGTCGAAACAGAAGCCCTTGTTTAGGAGCAACCCTCCCACCCCAGTCCCTTTTTTTCATCTTCCTAGTTCTGGAGCCTGAGTTCAGAGGTCGAGACCCCCTCCAGCTTCAGAGACATGTCAGGTCATGCTAGCACATAGCATTCCCTGTATAGCCCCGCTGGAAAAGGCCCACTGACTCTAGGCTGTGGCCGGACCCTACACAATAGGTTTGAGTAAGTGTGTGTGTTCGAAAGATAGTGGAAAATGTTTAAGACTTTTGGGAGAAAGTGTCCATGTGTTTAGAATTTTTTATGTGTAGTTTATCCAATCCAAGTCCTAATATCAGTAGTTAGAATAACTTAATTATAATAGATTGTTTTAGAACTATTAACTCCTTATCTATATAACTAGAACAAGCTTGATAATATGTCATAGCTTCTTCTTTGGACAAATGGACAGGAAGTTAGTTAGCGTGTTTGTTAAAAATGTAAAAAGGTAATTAATGTAGGAATAAATTAAATAGGAAACTGAAAACCATAAGGTGGTACTGAATTGAAATAAGCAGTGAATGCTGTAAAACAAACACAGTCATTTATCCAAGTGTCAAAGTTGAACTGATAACAAAAATACACATTTTAGGGAGTGTCTTACTGGTTTTATAAAGGTCATGAGACTTTGCAGGGACTTCATTCATGTCATAACATAGCTTGCTCAGCAAAATGGCAACAACTTCATAACCACTGCAAAAAAAAAGTATGAGGAATGAGCTTGGGATGGACAAACGGGGAAAATGGAGTGGGGAAATGAGTGACCCCTTCCAACATATAAACAAATAACTAAATAAATCCTAAGGACACTGGGGTGAGGGAAGCAACCCCTAAGGGGTCGATCGCAGGAACAAATAAATCTCCCTTAAAGACGCCTTGCTTCTCCATGGTTAACCTCTTAATCAACCCCAATCGGCCTTAAGGAAACAGCAAGGCCTAAAAACTGTCGGCTCAGACCACTATAAAAAGTAAACATGCTCACACATTCTCTTTGACGCACACACTAACAAATGCACATTTCCTTGGATTTTCATTTATGTCTGTCTCTGCGCTAGCCTAGTTCTTGGAGGGCCTCTTAAAGAAAAACTAACAGGTCTGTGAGAGCCGGAATTCTTACTGGTTGGTAGGTGATCAAATACTTATGTCATGCAATAAAATGCAAATTAATTACTTAAAAATACAATGTGATTTTCTGGATTTTTGTTTTAGATTCAGTCTCTCACAGTTGAAGTGTACCTATGATAAAAATTACAGACCTCTACATGCTTTGTAAGTAGGAAAACCTGCAAACTCGGCATTGTAACAAATACTTGTTCTCCCCACAGTACATAGAGAGTCCAAACACCACTTCTTGTCTCTCTAAGGGCTTTAGCGAGGCCCTGTCCAACAGGTCATTCAGGTCCCGCTTCTATTTTTGCCCCACACTCAGCTCACATACCTGATCAGTTTATGGACACCTTTCCGAAATGGGTCATATTTAGCATAGCCAGAAGAAGCATTGCACTGTGGGCCTCTGGCGTTGTCAGAGCCTTCATAAATTACCCAGTAAACCTGTTGCCTTTGCATTTGCTAGGCAATCCTATGGGGCCATGTTTACCCCCCCCCCCCCCCAACCCCTCTTACCCCTTAAACCCAAACCTGACCGCCAGTTGTTGTGGTAGTCTATCACTTAAAAATGCAAAGGTATTGGTTCATTCATTTAGAACTAACTTGTTTGACATGGTTGGTATGAGCTGTAATATCAATTTCAATCATCAAGTTACAGCTAAATAACTACAAATATAACCCTAATTTATGTTTAGAAATACAATCCAAAATGTTACTGTCATCTTAATAAGTAATTATCAAGGTCCATAAAATCAGGTGTCTTTATAGGTGGCACATCTTTACCTGCATTGACCCTTTTTGCAATGACTCTCTTGAACTGGCTATGCACACCCACTTGACTCTACCCACACACTCACACATACTTACGCTGACACACCAACACACACACATGCACACTACATACACCCACACACACACACACACAGCCTATACACTTTTTTACTTAAGCTGCTGCTGCTACTGTCTATTATATATCCTGTTGCCTAGTCACTTTATTCCTGCCTATATGTCCATAGTTACCTCAATTACCTCGTACCACTACACATCGACTCGGTACTGGTACTCATTGTATATAGCCATGTCATTTTTACTCATTGGTATTCGTTATTTACTGTGCAATTTTTTCCTCCTGTCAATATTTCTGTTTTATTTGATATCCTTATCTTTAACTCTGCATTTATAGAAATGGACTCACAAGTAAGCATTTCACTGTTACGATACACCTATTGTATACGAACCATGTGACAAATAAATACAATTAGAATTTCATGGATCGTTTTTATGTCTTCTAATTAATCTGCCATGGAAACTGATCCAATTTCACTAGTTCCAAATTTCAACAGTTCACTTAAGTCAATGAAAACACAATACACAACTAGTAAGGGTCCATCTACTTATGTTGATGAATGGAAGAGGAGTACACATAATGTGCATTATTTTTTAAATAACAATTTTGGTTGAACATCATTAAATGTTGCTTTGCTCAATTACATTTACTTGATAACTCCTCCCGCCTTCCTCATAAGCCTTCAATGTATAGAATTACACCCTAATTATTAGGCCCCCAAACCAAAAATTGCCCTTGGTCACTGGCCTATAGCCAGTGGAATGCTCTAATAGCGAGTCAAGGGGCTAATTGGAAGACAGGTAAGGTTACATGTGACAACAATTATGCCGAGCGCGAGGCCAACTTTTTCGCCCCGGGCACTTGAAGCATTGCACTCAACCTGGCTAAAAGCTAAGTGGGGTCCCGTCCTCTTCGCACTTTTTTCCGTTGGGGAAATCACTTCAACGTTAATAAAGTTTTTCCGTTCGCACAGCTTATTTCTGTGAATGTGAATAACCCAGTCTGTATTCCGTTTATACTTTAGGCCTACTGAATATTTGGTTTTACGCATGGTTTTCAAACCAACCTGCACCGGCAATAGGTTGGCTAATGACATTGTAATTAACATATTTTAAAGATTAGTTATCCTCATTATTGAAAAAGTAAAAATCATAAAAGCAAAATATGTGGAGCTTTGCATTTCTGAAAGCGCCAAGCCTTCACGACACACGCTGTTCGGTCTGTTCTGGTAAAACTGTTCAAACAGCATGAAGGCTAAATAGAATATGCTTTCTAAATGGCACAGGTTAAATGAGTTCACGTCAGAATAGTTATAGCGGGTTAATGGCATTTCCATTTGCCACAATTTATTGACCTTAAGAAAGTTAACTTTTGGCGCACACCGGTTGGGGACATGTAGGGAGTCTTTCCCTCTGCATGTTTTGACACGTCTGGGGGAAAAAAATCTACTCACAGATCTCTTGCGATAAAACATACATTGTTGATGTTGTCAAAGTTGTTAGGCTTAAATGCTGTTATCAACTTCTGACATTTCAGACCGGAGTTAGAAAATATGAATTTGTATTTGAGTTAGGCTTAAAGCTTACCTTCGATATTGACTATGTTCAAGTCACTAACAAATGGCTGTTACATATACTACTATTAATATCCCGAGGCCCAGGCCTAGGTTATCAAATTCCGCAGAGTGAAGGGTTGAAAACATGTACTATTTTGGTTGAGTTTACTTTTAGTCTTCACATGGGATTCTGGTGCTGTCATCTACAATGGTCTTATTACTATGACAGATCAGGACCTGTCTGGAAAAATAATTAGGTCCCTACTGTTTTCAACTTGAAAACCCCATTAGAGATAAACACTGTAGCCATCGTTCATTACTGCTATGGCCTTTTGTGCATTGATATCCAGATGGCAAGTTTGACTGCACAACAAACTGACAAAATTAACACTCCATATGTGTCTCTTGGTGAGAAGTTTGTCACCTTGGTTTGGCACAATCGATAATCTTACTGTGAAAACTGTATAGCATTCAGAACGTGGGCGTAACATTAAACATTCAGAAAGAGTGCATTGCGTTATCAGTAGGATATAAAAGTAATTAAAACATTTTTAGAAAGTAAATTAAGGTGGGGATGATTGAGTTCAATAGACATCAAATAAACAATGAAAATAAAAGCTAAAGTAGAGTGGAAAGGTTTATAAAGACTGATGTTTGGGGACGTATTTGACATAAGCCTATCACTTTGATAAAGACATGTTTCCCTTTGAGTGAGGCCTAACAGTTTTGTGTTATTATATAAAAAAATATAAAAAAGATCTATGTCTACATTGATTGTGTATACAGCTACACTGCTATACAGGAATAACACAGCCACTCTATCAACCAGAACATACTGTATAGCTAATCCGCGGCTGCCCAATTGGAGAGTGCCTTACTTCTTTATTCTCCTCTTGCCAATTGAATCTGCCCGTTCATGCGTAAAACCGTTCTCAACGAGAGGAGGGGTCATGCCTTATATGGTAGTTTTGGCCTTATATGGTGGTGGTGATGGTGGGGGGGCTACAAGCACGTCTGTTTAGTGTCACTTTCACCGAATTCTAACTATGATTCTCAGAGATGGGACAGGCTGCCGACGGGTGAAGTACATGATTGGCAAAGATATCTGCTTGTAAATATACTGCATCTACCACAGAGCACTCCATCCATGGTTGGTCGTCATTTCTATTCAGTCCTCATCGTGGCGCACAACATTAGAGGAACGAAAGCAACTTTTCTTTTGGTATTGCACGTCCGTATGAGTTCACAAGACAACTTCGATCACATAATTGCGTAGAACTATGGTCAGTATTGTAATTTTGTGATTGAGAGAAGATGTTGATTTAGTTCAGTTCGATTATTAAGCAGAATAAGATTCGAGGCAGTCGATATTCATGAACATGACACTTTAACGACCACTTCTCCATTCTGTACATGCTGTTGGTCGACTTTTCAAAAACACTAAGTTTTTGAGAGAGCGTGTTTATGGATTTCTCCCGAGAGGAGAACACTGGCAGTAGGTTCCATTCTTACGAAATAGTCATGTTGATACCGTGCTGTCTTCGTAAACTTTGATAGAAGTTTACAGACGATACGTTTACGACAGGGACATTTGATTAACGAATTAAGAACATCTATTTGAGAATATATTAAATACTTTTTGGAGGAAGTGGGAAGCGCCTTTTCGCCCTGCCTTGTTTTCCCAAGACGTCAGAACGGATTCTTATCTCCTCCCCGCGCTACGGAGTTGGACTTGTATCTGTTGTTTAACCAAAGTGTTTTAGGATAGCATGGCAATGGTAGTAAACCAGTGGCAAGAGAACATTTCGGCGGATCCCGGGTCCCAGCTACAGATTTGCAGTCAGGAGCCTGGCGGGACACCGGGAACCCCCTCTGGTTCCACCCCGGGGAACGATGCACTTTCCGGGGACAAGATTCCCAACGTGGACTGCATGGTGTGCGGGGATAAGTCCAGTGGCAAGCATTACGGCCAATTCACCTGCGAGGGCTGTAAAAGCTTCTTCAAGCGTTCGGTGCGACGGAACCTCAGTTATACATGTCGGGGGAACCGGGACTGTCCCATCGACCAACATCATCGAAACCAGTGCCAGTACTGCCGACTGAAGAAGTGCCTCAAAGTCGGTATGAGAAGAGAAGGTAAGACAGGATTTTAGATTCGTTGAAGACTGTAGCCTTTATGTAAATGTAATGTAAACTAATAAAATGTTCAAATTGGTTTTGGCGGACGTTTGGTGTCACGAATATCGGTGCGTAAAGTTGAAACCATATAACGTTAGCGCTTTCACGATATATATCCGTGTCTTATATATTTACTGCTTCTATCAGTCATAGTTCTCCTAAAAGGCATCTGTAGTCTGCTGTAACGCAATGCTTGTTGTTTCAGATCGTCTACCCTTGTATTTCCTATTCAATCCATGGTATGCAATTATTTTTCTCCCCTCGGAAAAGGGCTCCCTTTGTCTCCCCATTAATTCTGGTGTTTGCTCCCCGACACCCTATTCGTTTACAAGAGGGCCCGCTACATGTATTGTATTGTGCATGTTTAAGAACTTGTCAATTAGTGCGAAAGATGAACAGTGGCGACGTGTTCGCAAAGCACTGCGTTTTACTTTTAATCAGTCAGCTAGGACCTTGCTGTGTCATGTTCAATCAGACGAGCTGTGTAAATTATAACACGCGAACCAGACACTCGAAATCCCCACAAAAGCTTTGCACATGCGTGTCTCCATGCTGGACGTCGTTGTACTCTGTGTTTTATGCGTTATCCACCAACACTACATTTCTATAAACATAAATACATGCATCGCTGTGCAGTGTAGCCTACTCTGGAGTCAACCTTGTTAGCTTATTGAAATATATTTTATCGCAAATTATAAACTATAATTATTGATACCTGGCCACGCAAGCTGTTGTGGACACTCCAAAAGGTTCCTATGATATGACCATAAGCAGTGCAAATAGTGACACAAACTGTAGTCAACAGAAGACGCGCCGCAGTCTGTTGACCTTTCATCTACATAAACACACTCAATATGTTATCAGACCATTATTTGGCTACATTATAAATTAACTACTGTTTTGCTATGTTACTATTATATGGTCTAGATTATTATTCAGCATAAACACGATTTAAAAAATCTAAATTCTTTCAAGTGTTGATTAAATTGGTACAGGTCAATCACACGCAAAACAGACTCATCCTCATCGTGGATTATAGGCCTAGAGACGTGTCTTCGTAAGTGTCAGTGCATTTGAGGACAATTTTAAAATATTGCACTTCTTTAAAATATTAAAAGTGTTGATTTTAAATTGAAGATGACGACGTGGTTAATGCAGGCCTTTTCTAATTGACATTCAATCAATCATTATAATTGAAATATTATCCAGTCTTGTGTTGTACTACAACCAAGTGTTAACAATGCTTTTAAACGGCAACCTGTGTCAGGTAGTAAATACAACATATTTAATTGTTTTCTTTAGACCTAACAATAATTTTCAAACACCAAAAGAAAAACAAATTAAACTTTTTAGTCAGATTATAATAACCAAAATATTAGAGGCATTATTTGGTGTGAAATAGTCTACACATATGTTTCTAACTCGGCAATAGGGCCTAAGATAATGTCCTGCTAACAATTTGCCCTGAAATGTTCAGAGGTAGACTAATGGTGGGGAAATTAATACTAGAAGCACCAATTGCACACATTTAAATTCAGAATTGCAATCACATAAAAAACTTACTGGTAGCAGCGAGAAAGCAGTAAGACTACACCCCCAAAGCTTCTTTTCGTCTTCCTCAGAGGTCATACATAAGTCATGTTTCTTCTACATAATGCACCTAATGCACTAATGCACATAATGCACCTGGGTCGGTGGATGAAAGAAGGCTATTGGGCTTTCTGAGTTATAATCCCTGTGAATTTTGGAACATTTTGGAAATACACAAATGTACAATCCTGCCCAAAATGTGGATTTGAAATAATCTCAAATTGATTGTTGGAACTATCAATAATTCATTTTGTAATAGTTATTCAAAAACGAGTGTTTGCTCTTGGGTTAAAGCAGAGGACTGTCACGTCTTTAAAAGTCATCAGAAATATCTTCTTTCATTTTCCCAAATATAAAGAAAGCACTACAAGTTATTGCCTACTTGTGTTATGCAAGCCATGTACACAATAATCATCTAAATATCACGCTATTCTCGACACATGGATTGGTAAACAGTGGGAAGCCAGACATCCCCAAAAAATGGACCAAGAAAAAAGATATACTGAACAAAAATATAAAGTGTTGGTCCCATGTTTCATGAGCTGAAATAAAAGATCCCAGAGATTTTCCACACGCAGAAAAAGCTTATTTCTCAAACAAAATGGCACAAATTTGTTTACATCCATGTTAATGAGCAAATCCTCCTTTGCCAAGATAATCCATCCACCTGACAGGTTTGACATATCAAGAAGCTGATTAAACAGCATGACACAGGTGCACCTTGTGCAGGGGACAATAAAAGGCCACTCTAAAATGTGCAGTTTTGTCACACAAACATTTTAGCCAGGTAGCCCAGGACAACAATACAAAAAAAGCATGTACTGTATGACAGAGTGATAGACTGTTTTGTCAACTTGAAAGAGAGGAGGATGGCATTGGCCTTTCTCTACAAGTAGGCTGAATGAACATGTTTTTTCTACTTGCACACATGTGCACACACACACACAGAATTGGAACCATGGACACCCACATCATATTTAGCTTATGATGATTGGACTGACTTGTTTTTTGTATCTTTTAGTTGTCACTGTATTAGACTAAGCAGAGGTGATTGATGATGTTGAAATGTTGAAGTTGAAATGGTGCTGGAATAGTGGAAGTAGCTCCTGTTTTCTTTGCGACTTGTGATAACTCTCCGGGGTTCTAAATCAATAGTTGTTTAGTAGTCCAAGAATGTCAGAAACATTAACTTGTTTGACCATGCTGTAGGTCATGTAACTGTTTGTTACATGCAAAATGATTGGGGACTTCACTTGACAGATTATAGGTTATAGAGCAAACAACGCAATTGTCACAACACATAGGTTGTAATATGGCTTTTTTTCTGGCTTCCCCAGTGATTTTACCCACGCCCTTCTACTGTTGGTAACATTGTTAAAAGTAATGAATTGATGGTGTAGGAGGCCTCTACCAGTGAAAATAAACAAATATAGCAGAATATCAGCAACAAAGCATATAAAAACAAACCTGACAGGTTATGTTTGTGGTTACGTGGGCCTTTCTTGTTGACCAAGTCAGTGCCCCACATCTCCCCTCCCTCTCCAAAAATGCACCACTCCCTAGTGGCGAAATTCTGTTAAACATGCCAACTTTTTAGTAAGGTACAAAAAGTGAGTGAGTAATGGATCCAATCCATGCAGTAACTGGCTCCAAAATATACCACACACACATCTTCATTATTTAAGACAAGTTTCACATTCGCTGGTGTTGTACGTGGCTAATTCTGGAGCATTATTTGGACAGTCCAGCTGATCTTTAGGGTGACCCTTAGTATGTAACTTGACTGAGAGGTCACTCTATTTCAGCCCACATACATATCTAATATCTTGTGTTAAAGGTTGATTTATACTAAATAGTCATGTAAAAGGTCATATTTACCTCTTTGCTGCTCTACCTGTTTGGCACCTCTGGCATCTCTACTCCATGTTTTTCAATGACATTCCTGCTTAGAGTAGAACACTTGTTTAAGGGATGAGGAGGGAGTGAGGAAGAGAGAGACAGTGAACCTGTGCAACTGGCTGACAGTTCCTTGGGCTAGTTGGGAGTGAAGTGCATATCATGTTCTGCTGTCGGAATGTTCCGTATGTGCTCCTCTGACCTTAGTGAGACCAAAAAAGACCAATATAGACTGTGATGTTTGTCAAATTCACACGTTCGAAGAACACACTGTATACTTGACACATAGGCAATTTGACATTCACAACTAACAGCCTTCTCATGCATACAATACATTCCCTACCAGCTACCACACATAGTGACATGGTCACAGATACGAACTCACATGGTGACATGCACCCAGATATTGGCATGGGCAGGCACACTATCCATTAGAGTACACACTCTAGATCAGAAGTCTCCAACCTTTTCTAGCACGGGAGCTACTTTTAAAAAATGAAACGTGTCGTGAGCTACTAATTCTTTTCTAGCTATGTTTTCTGTCAATATACCTGGTAAAATAATGGTTAATAAACAAGGGGGGTCCTATAGAATTTTTCTTCCAAATTCTATTTTATATTTTCCCAACTGATTTTATATTTTCAGTTTTTTTTTACTCTCAAAATTGCAATTATTCATAGAGAAACAACAAAATTGGATGTTCTGATTCCATGTGAAAGCTTAAAGCAAATCAGAATACCCATTTTTAAAAGTTTGGAATAAAACTAACTAATTCCTTTTTTTGTGTAATTCCCCTTTAGTTGTGCATCTGTCCCTTTAATTGCACATCTAGCAAGAGTGAGGATTGTACCGTCGAATGTGCTGGTCCAGTGATGGTTCTGTACTGCAAATGCTCATTTATTGGCAAAGTTTTACTATATACTTACTCATGATATACTTCTGCCAGGTATGCCTACTTTGCAGTTAACATTTAATTGAGAAGGATTGTATGAAGGTGGCGCCGAAGAACATGGCTGACGTTTTACATTCTCAAAACCAATTGTGCAATTTTGTATTTTTTGGGCATTTTATGTAACTTATGTTTTTACTTATTGTGAACATAATGTTGCTGCTACTGTCTCTTATGACAGAAAATATCTTCTGGACATCAGAAAAGCGATTACTCACCGCGGACTGAAAGAAACATTTTACTTTAACGAGTCCGACGAGAAGGATATCCTGATTTCACTGGAACAGGCCCAGACCCGCGCCTTTTGCGTGAAGAAAAGACGCCGGAAAAGGGGACGCAGGCTGAGCGAAGTAAAACGGACAATATAGAGCTGGCAGGATTTTCCATGCACCGGCACAACAGAGACGCTACCTCTGGTAAGACGAGGGGTGGGGGTGTTGTTTCTTTTTGTCAATAACAGCTGGTGTGCGATGTCTAATATTAAAAAAGTCCAGAGGTATTGCTCGCCTGAGGTAAAGTACCTTATGATAAGCTGTTGACCACACTATCTACCAAGAAAGTTCTCATCTGTATTTTTTTGTAGCCATCTATTTATCACCTCAAAGCGAAACTGGCACGAAGACCACTCTCAACCAACTCTATAAGGCCATAAGAAAATAAGAACCTGCTCACCCAGAAGCGGCGCTCCTAGTGACCGGGGACTTTAATGCAGGCAAACTTAAATAATTTTATCCAAATTTTTACCAGCATGTCACGTGCAACCAGGGGGAAAAAAATCCTAGACCATCCATTTTTCCGAAAAAATAACGATGGTCGTTATGGCCAAACAGTTCAATTTCTGTTTCATCAGAACAGAGGACATTTCTCCAAAAAGTACCATCTTTGTCCCTATGTGCAGTTGTAAAACGTATTCTGGCTTTTTTATGGCGGTTTTTGAGCAGTGTCTTCTTTTTTGCTGGGTGGCCTTTCAGGTTATGTCGATATAGGACTCGTTTTACTGTGGATATAGATACTTTTATACCAGTTTCCTCCAGCATCTTTACAAGGTCCTTTGCTGTTGTTCTGTGATTGATTTGAACTTTTCGCACCAAAGTACGTCCATCTCTAGGAGACAGAATGCGTCTCCTTCTTGACGTCTGCGTGGTCCCAGGGTGTTTATACTTGCGTACTATTGTTTGTACAGATGAACGTGATACCTTCAGGCATTTGGAAATTGAGGTTTTGGCTGATTTCTTTAGATTTTCCCATGATGTCAAGCAAAGAGGCACTTTGAAGGTAGGAAGGTTGGCCTTGAAATACATCCACAGGTACACTTCCAATTGACTCAAATGATGTCAATTAGCCTTTCAGAAGCTTCTAAAGCCATGACATCATCTTCTTGAATTTTCCAAGCTGTTTAAAGGCACAATCAACTTAGTGTATGTAATCTTCTGACCCAATGGAATTGTGATACTGTGAATTGTAAGTTAATTAATCTGTCTGTAAACAATTGTTGGGACACAAAGTAGATGTCCTAACCAACTTGCCAAAACTATAGTTTGTTAACAAGAAATGTGTGGAGTGGTTGAAAAAGTTTTAATGGAGTTTTAATGACTCCAACCTAAGTGTATTTAAACTTCAGACTTCAACTGTTGTCCAACCAGAAGCCATGGATTACAAGCAACATCTGCATCGAGCTAAAGGCTAGCGATGACGCTTTCATTGAGTGGGAGACTAATCCGGACGCTTATAAGAAATCCCGCTATGCCCTTAGACGAACCATCAAACAAGCAAAGTATCAATACAGGATTAAGGTTGAATCCTACTACACCGGTTCTGATGCTCGTCGGATGTAGCAGGGCTGGAAAACTATTACGGACTACAAAGGGAAACTCAGACGCAAGTTGCCCAGTGACGCGAGCCGACCAGATGAGCTAAATGCCTTTTATGCTCGCTTCCAGGCAAGCAACACTGAAGCATGCACGAGAGCACCAGCTGTTCTGGATGAATGTGAATAACTCTGCCGGTAGCCAATGTGAACAAAACCTTTAACCTCTAGCGTCAAGCAATCCCGTATCCGGGAGCGTAATCATAGCCTCAAGCTCATTAGCATAACGCAACGTTAACTATTCATGAAAATTGCAAATGAAATGAAATAAATATATTGGCTCACAAGCTTAGCCTTTTGTTAACAACACTGTCATCTCAGATTTTCAAAATATGCTTTTCAACCATAGCTACACAAGCATTTGTGTAAGAGTATTGATAGCTAGTATAGCATTAAGCCTAGCATTCAGCAGGCAACATTTTCACAAAAACAAGAAAAGCATTCAAATAAAATCATTTACCTTTGAAGAACTTCGGATGTTTTCAATGAGGAGACTCTCAGTTAGATAGCAAATACCAAAAAGATTATTTGTGTAGGAGAAATCGCTCCGTTTTGTTCATCACGTTTGGCTAAGAAAACCCCCCGAAAATTCAGTCATTACAATGCCAAACATTTTTCCAAATTAACTCCATAATATCGACAGAAACATGGCAAACGTTGTTTAGAATCAATCCTCAAGGTGTTTTTCACATATCTATTCGATGATAAATCATTCGTGGCAGTTGCCTTTCTCCTCTGAACCTAATGGAAAAGTGGACGCAGCTGGAGATTGTGCAATAATTTCGACGGAGGACACCAAGCGGACACCAGGTAAATGTAGTCTCTTATGGTCAATCTTCCAATAATATGCCTACAAATACGTCACAATGCTGCAGACACCTTGGGGAAACGACATAAAGTGTAGGCTCATTCCTCGCGCATTCACAGCCATATAAGGAGACATTGGAACACAGCGCATTCAAAATCTGGGGCATTTCCTGTATGAAATTTCATCTTGGTTTCGCCTGTAGCATTAGTTCTAGGGCACTCACAGACAATATCTTTGCAGTTTTGGAAACGTCAGAGTGTTTTCTCTCCAAAGCTGTCAATTATATGCATAGTCGAGCATCTTTTCATGACAAAATATCTTGTTTAAAACGGGAACGTTTTTTTATCCAAACATTAAAAGAGCGCCCCCTATATCGAAGAAGTTAAACAGGTCAATATTCACAAAGCCACTGGGCCAGACAGATTACCAGGACCTGTACTCAAAGCATGCGCGGACTAACTAACAAGTGTCTTCAATGACATTTTCAACCTCTCCCTGACCAAAACTGTAATACCTACTTGTTTCAAGCAGACCACCATAGTCCCTGTGGAAGCGAAGATAACCTGCCTAAATGATTACCGCCCCGAGGCACTCACGTTGGTAGCCATGAAGTGCTTTGAAAGGCTGGTCATGGCTCACATCAACAGCATCCTCCCGGACACCCTAGACCCACTCCAATCCAATTCGCATACCACCCCAACAGATCCACAGATGACACAATCTCAATCGCACTCCACACCGCCCTTTCTCACCTGGACAAAAGGAACACCTATGTGAGAATGCTGTTCATCAACTACAGCTCAGCATTCAACACCATAGTGCCCACAATCTCATCACTAAGCTAAGGACTCTGGGACTAAACACCTCCCTCGGCAACTGGATCCTGGACTTCCTGACGGGCCTCCCCAGGTGGTAAGAGTAGGTAACAACACGTCTGGCACGCTGATCCTTAACACTGGGGCCCCTCAGAGGTGTGTACTTAGTCCCCTCCTGTATTCCCTTTTCACCCACGACTGCTTGGCCAAACACAACTCCAACACTATCATTAAGTTTGCTGACGACACAACAGTCGTAGGCCTGATCACAGACAATGATGAGACGGCCTATAGGGAGGATGTCAGAGAACTGGCAGTGTGGTGCCAGGACAACAACCTCTCCCTCAATGTGAGCAAGACAAAGTAGCTGATTGTGGACTACAGGAAAAGGCGGGCCGAACAGGCCCCCATTAACTTTGACGGGGCTGTAGTGGAGTGGGTCGAGATTTTCAAGTTCCTTGGTGTCCACATCACCAACGAACTATCATGGTCCAAACATACCAAGACAGTCGTGAAGAGGGCACGACAAAACCTTTTCCCCCTCAGGAGACTGAAAAGATTTGGCATGGGCCCCCAGATCCTCAAAAGGTTCTACAGCTGCACCATCGTGATGCAATCCTGACCGGTTGCATCACCTCCTGTTATGGCAACTGCTCGGCATCTGACCGTATGGCACTACAGAGGGTAGTGCGAACAGCCCAGTACATCACTCGGGCCAAGCTTCCTGCCATCCAGGACCTATACAATAGGCGGTGTCAGAGAAAAGCCCGTAAAATTGTCAGAGACTCCAGTCACCCAAGTTATAGACTGTTTTCTCTGCTACCGCACGGCAAGCGATACCGGAGCGCCAAGTCTAGGACCAAAAGGCTCCTTAACAGCTTCTACCCCCGAGCCATTAGACTGCTGAACAAGTCATTAAAATCGCCACCGGACAATTTACATTAACATCTCCCTCCCCCTTGTACACTGCTGCTACTCGCTGTTTGTCTGTTACATATGCATAGTCACTTCTCCCCCACCTACATGTACAGATGACCTCAACTAGCCTGTACCCCCACACACTGAATCGGTACCGGTGCCCCTGTATATAGCCTCGTTATTGTTATTCTTATTGTGTTACTTTTTATTATTACTTTTTATTTTAGTCTTCTTTGTAAATATATTCTTCTTCTTGAATTGCACTGTTGGTTAAGGGCTTGTAAGTAAGCATTTCACGTTAAAGTCTACACTTGTTGTATTCTTGCGCATGTGGCAAATAATGTTTGATTTGATTTGATTGGGGGAAAGTATTTCTGTCAACCCACAAGACGGTTATCACATCAGCTGGCTACACACGGAGTCACAAACGCACGCACCACACAGACAGACAGGAGCAATATTGCTGGACGTGAATTGGCAGATAGTGTTAGGTTTGGCTTTTTAAGCCAATAGTGACTAACTAGGGGTGTGATAATGTTAATAAATAGTAGCTGGGAGCTTGTGGTGTCTGATACTTCTGAGATTTGTTTATGACAGTTTGTCGTGGAACACGTGAAAATTGCATGTACTTTAAGAATTGTTTGGCGATTTACTCAAAGGTGGGCTGCTGGTGACCCCTGCTTTAGATTGTTCATAGTAAGTACATAGTTACGACTGTTCATAGACAGAACATTCAAAGACAGATTATCTCAATTGTGACTCCTAGTGTGTGTCCCACAATGGTAAATAACACAGGGAGAGTCCTGTATATTGATATTCAGTTACTCATACATAGGATTGCTACAGTTGGTGAACCTTGGTTCACACCAACCAAACACAGAGACAGATATACTGTAGGTCAACGGGAACCAGAAACTAAACATTAATAATGGACATGTTCAAGGTCCAAATGTGAGGTTGACTCTATTGAGTAAGTACCACGGCTCGTGAACTGACTGCCTTTTTTGACTAACCCAAACACAGTTTGTATGAGCAGGCAATCAAAAACCGAAACTAGTTTGCCCCCTAAACTCTGGCCCGCCAAAACATTTCCCTATTACAATACTGTCATAGTTTATTGACATGTTAGAATAGGTATCTTTACGTAAAGCTAATAGGCTAATTCATTCCCCCCAGTCTAAGCTGTCGGGGAGGTTCCAGCACCATGGCTTCCATATTGACAGAGGCCTTGCCATTATTCACTGCCAGAAAGCAGCCTCCATTGAAGTGATAGGCCACGAAGAGACCATTGAGCTGAGGCACTAGTCGTTTCCCATTCTGATATCCCCACGGCTAGAATTGAATATTTTAGAGGAGGGGGATGTGTGTGGAGGAATAGACCTCACTCTGCAGAGATGGGCTTCCTTTGACACCTCAAGGTGAATAGACTCCAGTTCACGATACATTGCTTGTCATATTGTCATATTTCTTTGTTGAGTCTCTAATTTTCTCTCTTGTCTGTACAATAGCCAGGTTAGCCTATTGTTCCAATATGAAAGGCTAGCTTTTACATTGTCTAGCATCATCCATGTCCATTGTAACATTTTGAAGTATTGTTTCTGAGTCCAGGTGACTTTACACCAATTTCCTTGATAAACAGCCATTGAGTTTTAACTCAATGTAATGAAAATGATTGAGTCGCTTGTATAGCATAGCTTTTTTGTGTGATCGAATAGAGAGAAAACCAGACCAGTCCTTCGTGCAAGGGTGCATTTCTGTTATGAATTCACATCTGTTTCATTAAAGCAGCGCCAACGTGACTGGGTGGATATTAAAGGGGCTACGTTTGCAGCTAATGCTTTTGAGCATCCTCACCGGGAGCTCTCTCCATCCCCGTCTGTCTGAGTCTCTCTTTTTCCCTGTCTCTTTACCCGTTGCCTCTTCCTTTCCATACAATGTCATACTTCACTCTGTTTCCCTCCCTCTTCCTCGATCCCATTGTCTCTTTCAAGGGTTCCCAAACTTTTTTACTATGGCCCCCCTTTCCAGCATTGAGGAATATTCTGTGCCCCCCCCCACGCGCACACGCCACGTCTATTTCTATGGGCACAAGCACTGTTCATGACACAAACTGTTCACAGCCCTCTTGTTGATGGGGAGAATTTTGTATGTTGAAAGCTTATTTCGGGGGCGGCAGGGTAGCCTAGGGGTTAGAGTGTTGGACTAGTAACCGGAAGTTTGCAAGTTCATACCCCTGAGCTGACATGGTACAAATCTGTCGTTCTGCCCCTGAACAGGCAGTTAACCCACTGTTCCTAGGCTGTCATTGAAAATAAGAATTTGTTCTTAACTGACTTGCCTAGTTAAAGGTAAAATAACAAATTTCCTGCAATTCTACACATTTTGTCATGTCTAATGTGTACTCATGTGATATTTATAGGTCTCTAAGGTCTGCAATGACTAACATGTCAAGAGGAACTGATGATGCACTACCCAATTTCCAAATTGCACCTTGTGCATTCTACTATTACAACTTTCAAGAGTATGTTTAAAGCCGGACTGAGTTCCTTAATTTATTTATTTTTGTGGGGGGGACCCCACGTCCTCCCTTTCCAATCCCCCACAGTTTGGGAACCATTTCTCAATTCTCTCCTCTTACACTCACCTTCATCTTTTTTCTCAACCTCTTTTTTTCTCTCCTTTCTTCTCACCCTTTCTTCCTCTCTTTCTCTCCACATCTTTCTCACTGCCCTGCCCCACTTTCCTCTGTGTATTTGTATTTGACTACGGGTAAATGGTTTGACGTTTTGCCCGGGGGTTGGTGCTTCACTGTTACCCTTGCGTGCAGAGTGAGAGCAGTGAACCCAGAGTTCAGAGTTTAACCCAAACTAAAGGAATCTGTGAGAAGCACAGGAATAACACATGAATGTCACACACTCATCAGACACTCCTCTCTGAGCGGGCTTACACAAACAAAAAAACTATTGTTGTGTGTATCTGTGTTTTGAATGTTACAGTATGTTGTGTTTTTTGTTAGCAGACTTTTAAGGGACTACATGAAAACCATTATACCACTAATCTTAGTTGACAATGAGACTGTGCCAAATCTGTCATGCTTCTAGTACATAGCCCCTGACGATGACCTTTTACAGTAGCAGATAGTCCTTCATTGTATTTATCTACAATAGTTTGCTCAACTGTCTTGTAGCAGTGACTAAAGGCCAAATAAGGACAGCCGTGGTAAGATGAGGCGTGCTTAACTCCAACGCCACACACTCTCTGTGACTCGCTGTGGTGGTGTTTTTTAAAAGTCACAGCTGAAATCGCCCATGATACTTGTTTCGTGCCCTTTTCTCCCCTCTGCCTTATTTATGTACCATGAGGTTCAATGTATTGCCATGGTCTTTCTGTTTGGGGTTTTAGGCTCTTTAGTTGTTTGGTCCCACTGTTTGCCAGTCTTTCCAACCACACTAGGCCACCGCCGACCAATTAGAAATCGATTATGGCAGGCATTCAAGTCTGTCCCTACATCCTTTCTCTCTCTCTCTCTCTCTCTCTCTCTCTCTCTCTCTCTCTCTCTCTCTCTCTCTCTCTCTCTCTCTCTCTCTCTCTCATCCAATGCCACTCCCTCTCCCTTTTACTCTGTCTGTGCCCTTCTCTCTCTGTCTCATTCATTTCCCTTGCTCATTCACATAGAGATCCTTTTGATGCGTCATTTCGACTCATGCATTCACACACAACCTCCTCATAGAGGCCTTTCAGAAGACAAGTGGAAGTGGTGGATTTGGCGTCTGGTGGATTATGGCATTAATCATTATGATGTATTGATACATCTTTTTTAAATTCAGATAGTTATAACATACAAACCTCTAATGAAGGACAACAGTGCTCTAGAAAAAAGTTCAGGTTTTAGTACGACCAGGAGTTGTTGTTTTTTGTGAGTGACATGGTATGGCCCATTGTTCAATGCTGTCTCTGTACGCTGTGTTGTTCTTTGCAAAATGAGACAACATTCTTTCCCTGGGACAGAAGTTGCTTGAGTTCAAGGGAGACCAATATTTTTTGGTCACAAACTCAAACGTTTTTCTAATCAGTCAACAGTCTTGAAATTCTATGGACGAATCTATTGACTTACTATGTTCTTGAGTGATTTGACCTGCCCTCTTTGATACACTGTAGTGTATTCAATTTTCACAGCTATTGTGTCGAAGGACAGGTGATGCTGAGTTTCAAAGTATTTTCCAAACCCTAGCCCTCCTTCTCTCTCTCTCTCTCTCTCTCTCTCGCCCCTCTCTCCTACACTCTTTTCTCTTGCTCCTCTCTCTGTTAACCTTTTCTATCACTCATTCTGTCACTACCTCTGCCTTCCCTCATCACCTCTCTCTTCCCTTCCCTTCCCTTCCCTTCCCTTCCCTTCCCTTCCCTTCCCTTCCCTTCCCTTCCCTTCCCTTCCCTTCCCTTCCCTTCCCTTCCCTTCCCTTCCCTTCCCTTCCCTCTCCCTCGTTCTGTAACTGTAGATGGAGTTATTAGTCAGACAGCGGGGATGACTGAACAGGTGTTTTCCAAATGGGCTTTGAGCCGCCACATCATAGTTCGGCGGGGGTGGGGATGTGTGCTTAGCCTCTGCGTGCCCTCTTCCTCTTCGGCTGAGCCATTTGGCAGTCGGGGGGGGGGAGAGGTGTGAAGAACCGTAGTGTCTTTACTGGCTGCTGGTTGCCATTACTCACTGATGCACGGCACCGGTGTCTGCCGGTCAGGAGACAGAGTGCCGACACATTTAGAGCCGCAGAAATTACCCCCCGTTTCTCCACACTTTGCGCCCCCCACCTCCAACCTCCACCCTCCTTCCTCCTCTCCCCAGGCACCCGCCATGACATGTCTTTTAGCTGCTAGCCCCAGTGTGATTTGGCCCTATATATTCCCATTGAGAAAGAGCAGACTCGTCTGAGTGCCTCTAGATGGTGCTTTATGACACGGTGGTAATTGCAGCCTACTAAATCAAGCCGGTTAGTGCTGGATGCAGTAATGACGACGTGATGACAGAGAAGCTTCAGGTCCTAAATGTTACTGTAACTGTGCCAGCCTGGATTGAAATAAAATCTCATAGGGTGCAGCCACATGAATGAACGAATGGTGCAGTAGGTGTACCTGCACCACGCCAAACAATTAGCTTCTAGCACTTGTGTATGATGAAATGTCAAAAGAGGGCAAATGTATTTTGCTCATAAAATTCAAATGCCATATCTCCTTATTCTCTTAACCCTTTCTTTCTTTCTCTCTCTCCCTCAGCTGTCCAGAGAGGCCGCATGTCCAACTCCCAGTCTAGCCCGGGTCAGTACCTGACCAATGGCAGCGACCCTTACAACGGGCAGCCCTACCTATCAGGATTCATCTCTCTGCTGCTGCGCGCCGAGCCTTATCCCACATCCCGCTACGGGTCCCAGTGCATGCAGGGAAACAATTTGATGGGCATCGAGAACATCTGCGAGCTGGCCGCACGGCTGCTCTTCAGCGCTGTGGAGTGGGCCAAGAACATCCCCTTCTTCCCTGACCTTCAGCTCATGGACCAGGTGAGGAGGACCACCCTGATTCCTGACTAGAAACTATGCCTGACTAAATATTTTTTTATGCCTGACTATAATCTTTTGTTATGCCTGACTAGAGAATAGAAATTATGAATGCTTATAGAGATGTGGTGTGGTCACTTTATTTGGGTAGTCCCTTATGGATGAGCTGTAGATGCTCAACACAGATATTGCCCTGAACAAATATGTCTGTTTCCATTTGGTACGTCATGTAAAGGTTCAATTGTGGGTTCAGCAGCCTTTAAGTTGGAGCATATCACTAACACTTGCCATACTCAATCATCTGCATAAGGAAGATAAACACTGTTATCCCTATTTCCCAGAACCACCCTCTGTCTACTCTGAACTAACCAATTCTACCATCATTCCTCCCATGCCCTAGGTGGCGCTCCTGCGCATGTCATGGAGTGAGCTGTTTGTGCTGAACGCGGCCCAGTGCTCCATGCCGCTGCACGTGGCGCCACTGCTGGCGGCGGCTGGCCTGCACGCATCGCCCATGTCTGCGGAGCGCGTGGTGGCATTCATGGACCACATCCGGGTGTTCCAGGAGCAGGTGGAGAAACTGAAGGTTCTGCAGGTGGACACAGCTGAGTACTCCTGCCTCAAATCCATCGTGCTCTTCACTTCCGGTGAGTGGCGTTGACTTTAGTGGTTTCTGTTTCTATATGTCTTTGTTTATATCTATCTGTAGGATAGTTTGTGTCGTATTTTGTGCGGAACTACACATATAGCTAATAGTGGTCACTCCAGATAAGTTAGTAGACGTATAGAGTCTGCGATACAGCATGTGGTTAACAACCAAGTGGTTAACAATGCCTTTGTAAACAATGTATCAATAATGTATGGATACCATACAAATATTATCATGGATAGACTACTTATGAGATAAAGAAGCGTAGATATTGGTGAAATAGTAATATAAAAACAATAGTTTGCTTATTGCTTTGATACACCACTTTTGCCACTGTATGAGGCACAGTAGAAAGTTATGGTTATTCTACGCCACCCAGAATGCTGTCAGATCTGGGATTGAGATGTGTTTAGGATTCATTGTTTATGACCCAGGGGGTATGAGTGTGAGAGAACCCAACTCTGAGGTCTTGCTTTTTGTTTCCTGTCGATCGCCCTTTTCCTTGTCTCCATCACACAGCTTGTCAGAATAACTATGCCCGCAGTCTTCCATTTGGATGGCTGAAGAACCCCTTCTCTCTCCTCATTTATTTCATCACCCTCCTCTCCTTCACGCTTCCATCTATTATTGAAACCAGTCAGGCAGCCCCTCCCCTTTCCTCCTCTCCAAACCCCAGCCCTCTCACCCCTGCCCCCACCACTGTGCTTGAATTATTCATGGTGGGTTGCAGCGACAAGAGGGATTCGCCACAGCCCAGGCCCTGACCTACATAACCCCTGTTGCCCTGAGCATCCATGTGATCCGTCCCACAACTCCAGCCAACACACATACACGTACACACAATGAGACACACACACACACACACACACACATGCACGTACACACAACGAGATAGACAGACCAGTCGTTGACCAGGCCCCCCCATTGAGACCTGCCTGCATGAGCTAACAAGGACAGACAAACTCTCAATACCCCTTCTCACCTCCGCCCACAGACATTTCACCCTATATCCCAGTTCCATCACCCCGAATCAAAGAGCGGCCATCTTACTACTGTCACCATCTTCATCCCCAGAGTGTGTGCTCAGGGAGCCAGACAAAGGGAAGTGGTGCCTGTAAAGGATGCCTGCGGAGGTGTCGGAGTTGCATGCGAGGGTTCAGTCACACAGACAGCCCTTGCTTTCTCAGCCACTGATGCCTCACACAGACCCTAAAATGGCAGATAGCTAAAAAAAACTACACACCTGCCCTCAAAGTGGGAAATGTGTCAGAATTTGCAGTTATACTCCCCCTGGGGGGGCCCTATGTGACAAAAATATGAGGCATATTAATCTTTTGTTATGCGGAACTGAAGCTCAGCAGGACCAAGATTGCGCAGGGGGCCGATTAAAGGGTACTGTGACAAAGGGAATAGCGTGCTGGGTGGTGGGTAAAGGATCCTGTCCCAGCTGCAAACTAGAGTAAAGCACTTGGGAGAAAATTACCCTCACTGTTCGATGCAGCCTTTAAACAAGGTTCATACTGGGGACAGAAACACGGGCACAGTAGTACTGAATGTGCAGTACGGTACCGTGCAGTACAGCACAGCACCGTGCAGTACACTAAATGGGACTTTGTTTTGAGTTCACCCACCTCTGACCCCATAACCACCGAGCTCGAAGGGTGTGAAAAGTATCACACACAGTCAACACACTCTCTGTGTGGTGTGAGACTCACACCAGGGACTGGTGCTAGGGAAGGTGTGAGACTCACACCAGGGACTGGTGCTCGGGGAGGTGTGAGATTCACACCAGGGACTGGTGCTAGGGGAGGTGTGAGACTCACACCAGGGACTGGTGCTAGGGGAGGTGTGAGACTCACACCAGGGACTGGTGCTAGGGGAGGTGTGAGACCCACTCCAGGGACTGGTGCTAGAGGGGGTGTGAGACTCACACCAGGGACCGCTGCTAGGGGAGATGTGAGACTCACACCAGGGACCGGTGCTAGGGGAGGTGTGAGAGCATGGACAAAACCTCGACCCACAACTGAAGGAAAATGGAATTGTATTCCACTACATTGAATGACATACATAGGGATACTGACATTTCAGCTCTAATGTATGTACGTAGCTGGACATAATTTCACATTGCAATTCAGTGTTAGGTCAACTCATCAAAAGCATAATGAACCAGAAACTCATCAACGCCTAATCTTTTCCTCCCCTTCTCAGATGCCATGGGCCTGTCGGATGTGGCCCACGTGGAGAGCATCCAGGAGAAGTCCCAGTGTGCCCTGGAGGAGTATGTGAGGAACCAGTACCCCAGCCAGCCCAACCGCTTCGGCCGCCTGCTCCTGCGGCTGCCCTCCCTCCGCATCGTCTCCTCGCCCGTCATCGAGCAACTTTTCTTTGTGCGCCTGGTGGGCAAGACACCCATCGAGACGCTGCTGCGCGACATGCTCCTCTCCGGCTCCAGCTACAACTGGCCCTACATGCCCGTGCAGCGCGACCGCCCCATCTCCCTCCACTACAACGAGAACGGGCCCTGAGGAAGACGAGTCGCTGCGTATTCAGCTCTTCATCCAGCCTTCATCAACCATCCCTCAATCACTCTGTTTATCTCCTCCATCCATCCCCTGGAAGACCACCACCATTCCAGCAAAAAGCAGACCGACCACCTGACTATGTCACCACACCCCTCCCCCATTCACCAATCCAGCCATTCACACGCCTCTTCTCCAGGGGACCACAGCCAATAGAGAGACTTGGTGGCTGCCATGGCCCCTCCTACTTCGCCAACGCCACGTTTGTGAGGTGGCACTAGACGGGCTGGCAGAAGGGTTTTTGCGCCGTTCTCCTGCAGCTCTGTAGGACTCACGCCGTTAAAGGCAATTTTGTCAGTCTTGGACTCGAAGTGGTTGCGGCTACTGGCGACGCAGTCATTCTATTGTTGGCACTGTGCTTGCATCTAAAGGAGACGTGTCCAAGAATCTCCACTGTCTGGCGATTTAGAGCAAGGCCTTTGCCGATAGAACTGCTTGACCGAGAGAGCCAGGCCAAAGGTTCTTCATCAACCAATTATTTTTTAATAAACCAGAAGCCATTAAAAAATGAATGCCAAATTTCCTTGGAATTTTCAGAAGACATTTATTGTGCGTGTGTGTGTGTATTAGCACTGTTTATCATGAGAGAAATTCATGATTGTGTCCATATGTATGTCATTGACTGATAGACATGCACGTTAAGGGGTATGTTGAGACTAGCTCAGGTTCAGGATGGGGAGACAGGACAGACAGGACAGGACAGGACAGACATGCCACTAGGAAACAGAGAATCACGCCTCACCCTGGGCAAAACAAATATCAACAGCCTGTATCAAAGTGGAACATGGATATTAATTGTTTGGATTGTCTTTGTGGTAGTGGTGACAAAAATACCTTTTGTTTTGTCTATAATTTGATGTCAGAGGGTGTGGGAAGTTGCAAATAAAAAAATAAAAATAGGCACTTGCAATGTGAAACTATCCAGAACCCACACTCGACCTACTCCCATCATAAACACAGCACTGGTAGATTCTTCCTAAGCTGCCATTTTGAGGTCAAAACTACAGGGCCACTAATTGGTAATGGTCAGTGTACTTCTGCCACTGTTTCAAAGCGGAATATCATACAAGTTTCCCTTCATAACATCTACATAATGCTGTCATAGAAATGACATAACACATGCCAGTTAATGCCAGTTAGTTTCATGTCACAATCACATTTGATGTTTTTGTGAAAAATGTTAATTGTTATGGAGCCTGGATCAATACGCATTTGAAAACTCTAGTTGTACTTGCCTTAGAACAAGATTTTGTCACTGAGCATTTATTTTATGACTGTGCCATAATCTGAAGTTACCTGTTATGACAGGCAATATGTCCTCCACATGTCATTGTCATGTAGGGTAGAGACCACCTCAATTCAATTGTCATTCAAGCAGCATACTAGGACATTGTATCACTAACCTCCAAACCTCCATTAAAGTTACAATGGTCATCTACTGTGATGTAGCATAGATATTATTATGTGTTTGAGTTACCATCAATTGATGACGGCTGTAAGGCAACACTGATTGTTGGACGACCAGTCTGTTTTTTTAACGTGGCACTGTGGTATCAGCAACAATTATTGGGATTTGAAAGCCATTGGGACCTTGGAGAGCAGGACTGTCTGTTGATGAATTAGTTCACAGAATATTTCTATAAGAGTATGTTTTTTTCTCTCTATTTTTGTTTGGAAATTATGGATCCATTAATTGAAATAAACATATGTTGTTCACAGTTATTTCTCCGTCTTGTGTTGCTATGATCTCAACCACTTGTAAGACCTATGCGAACCAGCTTAACATCCTACTCTATGAATGTATTGCCTAATGCTGTTAAAACATGACTTACAGATGTCATAACCAGTCATAACCATGACTAACATTTTAGATGTTTAAGTAGACTATCAAAAGTATATTCACTTCAAACACCACGGCATATTCTGTCATTATGACTACAACATAATACAACTAAATTATATTTTTACCAAAGAACAGACTGAAATCAGGTGATACACAAAGTCGATATGAATTCAAGTGGCCATTTTAGACCAAGCTGATGACAGATGGCTCAAGTCATATGGGTAATTCCATGTAGTGCAGTCCATTGGCCATGAGTAGTAGTCACTCAGTGTGGACAGTGTGTTTATCTCGAGTTGTTTGGATATGATGGGGTACAGAGGCATGAAACAAATCAATAGTCTTAACCAATCAGTGAGAAACAAAGTGGGGGACTCCCCAACTCTCACGGCAGGGTGCAGCCCAAATGTTGATACTCCCCTGCTGTTCGTGTGAGAGATAGAGTGTAAACAAACACTCTGACCTCTCACTTAATGATGTATGTGTGTGTTTGAGTCAGGGAGAAAAATAGAGAGAGAAAATCAAGAGAAAGTGCACACATGGTCTTTGACCCTTCAGTTCAAGGTGGTGTGTGTGTGTGTGTGTGTGTGTGTGTGTGTGTGTGTGTGTGTGTGTGTGTGTGTGTGTGTGTGTGTGTGTGTGTGTGTGTGTGTGTGTGTGTGTGTGTGTGTGTGTGTGTGTGTGTGTGGGTGGGTGGGTACTGTATGTGTAAACAACATCTGTGGTCCTTCACTCAGAGTGGCAGCTCTGTGTCAGCCTGATAAAGGTAAGAGAGAAGAGCTCACAGGTCCTCTGCCTCCCTAAAGACATGGTTTATATTCAGTCATTCTCCCCCCGCCCTCTCCTCCCATCACACACCACTACCCCACACTGTAACCTTGTGCCCTTTACACCCCACCTCCTTCCCACCAACTGCCTTACAGCCTTCTCCCTCCCCAGTCCCCTACCCTTCATAGCCTTGTTCTGTTCCCCTCCCCTCTCACACTATCCCAGAATGGTGCGTGTGGTGAGTAGGAGAGTGACTTATGCCTTCATTTCATTGCTGTCACTCCTGGCCAAACACCATGACCCCTCAACCCCCATTTTGGAAGCATACTTTTTTCCCCCTCCCTTGGTATGAATATAAAAAACACATGTGGCCCAAAGGTGTGTGTGTGTGTGTGTGTGTGTGTGTGTGTGTGTGTGTGTGTGTGTGTGTGTGTGTGTGTGTGTGTGTGTGTGTGTGTGTGTGTGTGTGTGTGTGTGTGTGTGTGTGTGTGTGTGTGTGTGTGTGTGTGTGTGTGTGTGTGTGTGTGTGTGTGTGTGTGTACACTACTGGGGGGTAAGGGTAAATCAAACCCCGGCATGGCTGCTTTGAATGGCTTGAAAATCATTACTCTTGCCTTCCGTTTTGCACACCTGCCTTTTCGCAGAGAACATTTCCACCTACACATACCATCAAAACATGACTACATAGACATTTGAATCAGTAGGTGGAGTCAGTTGTATAGTACTTCCCCATGTGTGAACATAGAAGTATTTCATTGAATAAACCAATATTGGAACAGCATTGCAAAAGACCAGCATGCATCTAAGCAATCTGGAGGTTAGGCCTCACCAATCAAGGCTCAAGTCAGAGGTTGGGATGATAAATACAATAACCCTGCCTATACGTCACTCGTAGCCTGACAGTAATTGTTCCAGGTCCTATCGCCTCCTAAAACACACAGGTACCTCTGGAGATGACACACACAGGCACCAGTCACATGCATTTAACCCAGACAACTCCTCAATCTGTATTGACAAACACTTCACATTTTGCAAAAGGTTCCGCAGATGAGTAATACATGTGAGGAAAATCTGTAAAACAGGGCTGGGGGGTTGGGGGGTTTGTATTCCAATTCATCCTGTGTAATTTATATTTCGGGGGAGGGGGATGGGGGAGGGATATGTGGGCTTGTGCTTGATAAACAGGCCAGAGGTTTTTAAACGTGAACGTCAGCCATTACAAGGACGGCCAAGCTGTCTGTCTCCGGGGGATATGGCAGCCCAGGCCGCCATCGGAAAAGATCGATAGGCGAGACATCAGATTGAATTGAGGTCACTCTTTGTCCCCTAAGAGGTCCCACTTACTAGCTCGCACGCAAAAGCTAGATGGGTTGAAGGGGGGGAGAGAGGGATGGAGGGAGGGGGATGGAGGGAGGGAGGGGGATGGAGAGAGGGGGATTTTAGCTGGACAGCTGTATTGGCGACCCATGTCAGAGATACAATGGGGCAAAAAAGTATTTAGTCAGCCACCAATTGTGCAAGTTCTCCCACTTAAAAAGATGAGAGAGGCCTGTAAGTTTCATCATAGGTATACTTCAGCTATGACAGGCAAAATGAGAAGAAAAAAAATCCAGAAAATCATATTGTAGGATTTTTATTAAATGTATTTGCAAATTATGGTGGAAAATAAGTATTTGGTCACCTACAAACAAGCAAGATTACTGGCTCTCACAGACCTGTAACTTCTTCTTTAAGAGGCTCCTCTATCCTCCACTCGTTACCTGTATTAATGGCACCTGTTTGAACTTGTTATCAATATAAAAGACACCTGTCCACAACCTCAAACAGTCCCCCTGCTTAAGCCAGTACATGTCCAGGCCCGTCTGAAGTTTGCTAGAGAGTATTTGGATGATCCAGAAGAAGATTGAGAGAATGTCATATGGTCAGATGAAACCAAAATAGAACTTTCTGGTAAAAACTCAACTCGTCATGTTTGGAGGACAAAGAATGCTGAGTTGCATCCAAAGAACACCATACCTACTGTGAAGCATGGGGGTGGAAACATCATGCTTTGGGGCTTGTTTTTCTGCAAAGGGACTAGGACGACTGATCCGTGTAAAGGAAAGAATGAATGGGGCCATGTATCGTGAGATTTTGAGTGAAAACCTCCTTCCATCAGCAAGGGCATTGAAGATGAAACGTGGCTGGGTCTTTCAGCATGACAATGATCCCAAACACACCGCCCGGGCAACGAAGGAGTGGCTTCGTAAGAAGCATTTCAAGGTCCTGGAGTGGCCTAGCCAGTCTCCAGATATCAACCCCATAGACAATCTTTGGAGGGAGTTGAAAGTCCGTGTTGCCCAGCAACAGCCCCAAAACATCACTGCTCTAGAGGAGATCTGCATGGAGGAATGTGCCAAAATACCAGAAACAGTGTGTGAAAACCTTGTAAAGACTTACAGAAAACGTTTGACCTCTGTCATTGCCAACAAAGGGTATATAACAAAGTATTGAGATCAACTTTTGTTATTGACCAAATACTTGTTTTCCACCATATTTTGCAAATAAATTCATTCAAAATCCTACAATGTGATTTTCTGGATTTTTCTTTCTCATTTTGTCTGTCATAGTTGAAGTTTACCTATGATGAAAATTACAGGCCTCTCTCATCTTTTTAAGTGGGAGAACTTGCACAAATGGTGGCTGACTAAATACTTTTTTGCCCCACTGTATATGGGTTTTGTCAGAAAAATGTTCTTTGGGAGTCTGAGCCAAGACATGGTTTTCATTATTGACACATTTTGTTCTATATATGGTCGATGCAAATTCAAATGTTTAATGTACACTATTAGTGGATTTGGCTATTTCAGCCACACCCATTGCTGACAGGTGTATAAAATCGAGCACACAGTCATGCAATCTCCATAGACAAACATTGGCAGAAGAATGGCCTTACAGTAGAGCTCAGTGACTTTCAAAGTGGCACCGTCATAGGATGCCACCTTTCCAACAAGTCAGTTTGTCAAATTTCTGCCCAGCTAGAGCTGCCCCGGTCAACTTTAAGTGTTGTTATTGTGAAGTGGATAGGTCTAGGAGCAGCAACATCTCAGCCGTAAAGTGGTAGGCTACACAAGTTCAGAGAACGGGACCGCCGAGTGCTAAAGCGTGTATCATGTAAAAATTGTCTGACCTCAGTTGCAACGCTCACTACCGAGTTCCAAACTGCCACTGGAAGCAATGTCAGCACAAAAACTGTTTGTCGGGAGCTTCGTGAAATAGATTTCCATGGCTCAAAAAGTCGCACACAAGCCTAAGATCACCATGCACAATGCCAAGCGTCGGCTGGAGTGGTGTAAAGCTTGCCAGCATTTGGCTCTGGAGCAGTGGAAACGCGTTCTCTGAAGTGATGAATTACACTTCACCATCTGGCAGTCCGACGGACTAATCTGTGTTTGGCGGATGCCAGGAGGACACTACCTGCCCGAATGCATAGTGTCAACTGTAAAGTTTGGTGGATGAATAATCGTCTGGGGCTGTTTTTCATGGTTCGGGCTATGCCCCTTAGTTCCAGTGAAGGGAAATCTTAACGCTACTGCATACAATGACATTCTAGACAATTATATGCATCCAACTTTGTGGCAACAGTTTGGGAAAGGCCCTTTCCTGTTTCAGCATGACAATGCCCTCGTGCACAAAGTGAAGTCCATATAGAAACGGTTTGTCGAGATTGGTCTGTCGTGAACCCCATCGAACACTTTTGGGATGAATTGGAACACCAACTGCGAGGATGACCTAATTATCCAACATCAGTGCCCGACCTCACTAATGCTCTTGTGGCTGAATGGAAGTCCCCGCAGCAATGTTCCAACATCTAGTGGAAAGCCTTCCCAGAAGAGGGGGGACCAACTCCATATTAATGCCCATGATTTTGGAATGAGATGTTCAACAAGTAGGTGTACAGTTCTTTTGGACATGTAGTGTATGATAAGCAATTTGTGTTGCCTAATTAGAAATGTTTGTGCATGATGGAAATAGATGGATTCATAAAGTGCTAGTAGGGACGTAAGATTCAGAAGGAGACCCCCAAAATCATGACCAATAATGGCTCTGTCACTAAATTTAACAGTCAAATGACCAATCCTTCTGGATTCCTTAATAAGTCTGATAGAATGATTGTGTCAGGCAACAATGTCAAGGTCATTCACATCCGTTTTATTTATACTGGGTTTTTGACAAAGTCAATTTATCACAGAATGCATGACAAAATATCCAGGCCTGGAACGCTTTATAAGTAAGCCCACTTGACACTTGATATGTAAAGCAATGCATCTTCGAAACTAATAATGAATGTGATATGGGAGTCAGTGTGTGTGGCTAAAGAGTGGACTGTTTGTGAAGATGTTCCAGAAGCAATAACCCATATTCCAGAATCAACAAACCCATTTGACATTCCCAGATCCCTTGAAATGGAAAGCTCATTTTTCCATAACAATCATCCCGGCCATGCAGCATCGGAAGGGAATTGGATCTGCGTCAAGGCAACCCTCTCTCCTCAGATCTCATCAAGGGTGTACAGAAGTCACCCCTCTCCCACGGAAATTGCTACGAAATTGCTACGAACAGAGAGAAATTGTCTGCATCATCGAGGTACGGATCCAAAATGGCATTGCCCCTCAGGAGGAGTGTGCATCCACTGTTCCTGCTATAAATCCTTAAAGAGAGCCCAACTCCAATATCTGGCAACAGCATCAATATTAATGTGGGAGAAAGTTCTTCCAAAGCCGGTTTAGCCACAGAACATTAATATTGATGGTGTTGTGCAGCATCCCCGTTGCTCAGTTGGAACTCTAAAATGTTAATGGCAAAATGGCTGGGGTTATAGGCCAATCTCACTGCTGAATATGGACATGGAGATTGAGGTAGAAAGGGACAACGGTCCATTCCAATCACCAGGTCTTCTCCAACATTTTCACCATCACAATTCAAGATGGCGCCAATAGAGAGGGCAGCTTTGCTTCTAGTCCTTAGGAAACTGTGCAGTATACATTTTTTTAATGTATTATTTATTACATTGTTAGCCCAGAAAACCCTTAAGTGATATTACATACAACTGGGGAGAACTATTGGATATCAGAGAGACGTCAACTTACCAGCACTACGACCAGGAATATGACTTTCCCAAAGCGGTTCCTTTGTCTGCACCTCATAGGTCATTTGAACTGATTCCAGAGGCCGACCCAAAACAATGCCGCTGGAGGAGAGGGTGCTGGAACGGTCTTCTAGTGAGGCTTCGGATGTGCACACACCACCCACCGCTCCAGAGTATATTACTCGCTATTGTCCAGTCCCTAGTCAACAAAGTCGACGAAATCTGGGCAAGAGTTGCTTTCCAAGGAGATATCCAGGATTGTAACATACTCTGTTTCATGGAAACATGGTTAGCTGGGGACATGCTGTCGGAGTCCATACAGCCAATAGGATTTTCAGTGCATCGCACCGACAGGAATAAACATCTCTCCGGAAAGAAGAAGTGTGGGGGTGTATGTTTCATGATTAACGACTCATGTTGTAATTGGAACAACATACAGGAACTCAAGGCCTTTTGTTCACCTGACCTAGAATTCCTCAAAATCAAATTCTGACCGTATTATCTCCCAAAAGAACTCTCCTCAGTTATCGTCACAGCCGTGTATATCCCTCCGCAAGCAGATACCAAGACGGCCATCAAGGAACTTCACTGGACTTTATGCAAACTGGAAACCATATATCCTGAGGCTGCATTTATTGTAGCTGGGGATTTTAACGAAGCTAATTTGAGAACAAGGCTACCTAAATTCTCTCAGCATATCAATTGTTGTACACGAGCGAGTAACACGCTCGACCATTGCTACTCTAACTTCCGTGATGCATACAAGGCCCTCCCCCACCCTCCTTTTGGCAAATCTGACCATGATTCCATCTTGTTGCTCCCCTGATTTAGGCAGAAACTAAAACAGGAAGCGCCCGTGCTTAGGTCTATCCAACGCTGGTCTGACCAATTGGATTCCACACTTCAAGATTGCTTCGATCACGTGGACTGGGATATGTTCCGGGTAGCCTCAGATAATAACATTGACGTATACGCTGACTCGGTGAGCGGGTTTATAAGGAAGTGTATCGGAGATGTTGTAGCCACTGTGACTAAACCTTCCCTAACCAGAAACTGTGGATTGATGGCAGCATTCACTCAAAGCTGAAAGCACGTACCACCGCATTTAATCATGGCAAGGCGACTGGAAATATGACCGAACACAAACAGTGTAGGTGTTCCCTCCGTGAGGCAATCAAACAAGCCTAGTGTTTAGTATAGAGACAAAGTTGAGTCGCAATTCAACAGCTCAAACACGAGATGTACAGTTGAAGTCGGAAATTTACATACATCTTAGTCAAATACATTTAAACTCAGTTTTTCATAATTCCTGACTTTTAATCCGAGTAAAAATGAACTGTGTTAGGTCAGTAAGGATCACCACTTTATTTTAAGAATGTGAAATTTCAGAATATTATCGTAGAGAGAATGATTTATTTCAGCTTTTATTGTTTTATCACATTCCCAATGGTTCAGAAGTTTACATACACTCAATTAGTATTTGGTAGCATTGCCTTTAAATTGTTTAACTTGGGTCAAACCTTTCGGGTAGCCTTCCACAAGCTTCCCACAATAAGTTGGGTTAATTCCTCCTGACAGAGCTGGTGTAACTGAGTCAGGTTTGTAGGCCTCCTTGCTCGAACACGCTTTTTCAGTTCTGCCCACAAATTTTCTATAGGATTGAGGTCAGGGCTTTGTGATGGCCACTCCAATACCTTGACTTTGTTGTCCTTAAGCCATTTTGCCACAACTTTGGAAGTATGCTTGGGGTCATTGTCCATTTGGAAGACCCATTTGCGACCAAGCTTTAACTTCCTGACTGATGTCTTGAGATGTTGCTTCAATATATCCACATAATTCTCCTATCTCATGACGCCATCTATTTTGTGAAGTGCACCAGTCCCTCCTGCAGCAAAGCAACCCCATAACATGTTGCTGCCAATCCCGTGCTTCACGGTTGGGATGGTGTTCTTCGGCTTGCAAGCCTCCCCCTTTTTGTGTCATTATGGCTAAACAGTACTATTTTTGTTTAATCAGACCAGAGGACATTTCTTCCAAGTATGATCTTTGTCCCCATGTGCAGTTGCAAAACGTAGTCTGGCTTTTTTATGGCGGTTTTGGCGCAGTGGCTTCTTCCTTGCTGAGTGGCCTTTCAGGTTATGTCGATATAGAACTTGTTTTACTGGGGATATAGATACTTTTGTACCTGTTTCCTCCAGCATCTTTACAAGGTCCTTTGCTGTTGTTCTGGGATTGATTAGCACTTTTCGTACCAAAGTATGTTCATCTCTAGGAGACAGAACACATCTCTTTTCTGAGCGGTATGATGGCTACATGGTTCATTGGTGTTTACACGAAGCTCATCACTAAGTTAAGGACCCTGGGACTAAACACCTCCCTCTGCAACTGGATCCTGGACTTACTGGTGGGCCGCCCCCAGGTGGTAAGGGTAGGCAACAACATGTCTGCCACACTGATCCTCAACACTGGGGCCCCTCAGGGGTGTGAACTTAGTCCCCTCCTGTACTCCCTGTTCACCCACGCCTCCAAATACGACACCAATGCCATCATTAGGTTTGCTGATGACACAACAGTGGTGGGCCTGATCATAGACAATGATGAGATTGCCTGTAGGGAGGAGGACAGAGAACTGGCTTTGTCGTGCCAGGACAACAACCTCTCCCTCAATGTGAGCAAGATAAGGAGCTGATTGTGGACTACAGAAAAAGGCGGGCCGAACAGGCCCCCATTAACATCAACGTGGCTGTAGTGGAGCGGGTCGAGAGTTTCAAGTTCCTTGGTGTCCACATCACCAACAATCTATCATGGTCCAAACACACCAAGACAGTCGCGAAGAGGGCACAACAAAACATTTTCCCCCTCAGGAGACTGAAAAGATTGGCATGGGTCCCCCGATCCTCAAAAAGTTCTCCAGCTGTGCCATCGAGAGCATCACCGCCTGGTATGGCAACTGCTCAGCATCTGACCGAGTGTAGTGCGAACAACCAAGTACATCACTGGGGACAAGCTTCCTGTAATCCAGGACCTATATAATAGGCGGTGTCAGAGGAAAGCCTATAAAATGGTCAGGGACTCCAGTCACCCAAGTCAGAGACTTGTTTTCTCTGCTATCGCACAGCAAGCAGTACCGGAGTGCCAAGTCTAGGTGTCACGATCGTCGTAAGAACATTCGGACCAAAGCGCAGCGTGATATGGGTTCCACATATTTATTGAAGTGAAACGCACAAAACAATAAAGAACAAATGAAACATGATGTCAATGAAGTGCTCACAGGCAACTACACAAAAACAAGATCCCACAAAACACAGTGGGGAAATGGCTGCCTAAATATGATCCCCAATCAGAGACAACAAAAAACAGCTGCCTCTGATATAAATAAACAACCTAGATTACCCACCCTAGTCACACCCCGACCTAACCAAAATAAAGAATAAAAAGGCTCTCTATGGTCAGAGCGTGACACTAGGACCAAAAGGCTCCTTATTAACAGCTTCTACCCCCAAGCCATAGGACTGCTGAACAATTAATGAAATGGCCACCGGACAAATGGCCCCACCCTCCATTTGTTTTGTACACTGCTGCTACTCGCTGTTTATTATCTATGCATGGTCACTTCACCCCTACCTACATGTATAAGTTACCTCTAACCTGTACCCCCTGTGTATAGCCTTATTATTGTGTTACTTTTTTACATTTTTATATTCATTTATTTGGTCAATATTTTTGTCTTAACTCTTCCTGAACTGCACTGTTGGTTAAGGGCTTGTAAGTAAGCATTTCACGATAAGGTCTACACTTGTTGTATTCGGCGCATGTGACAAATAATGTTTGATTTGATTTGATATCATGGCTGTGCCATTGCAGTCTCTTCTGTTGGAGCACAGATATGATTACACTGGGGCTGTTTCTGGGTCAGTAAGTTAAATATTTCAGATGGTTTATTTTCAGCCCATCTGTTTCCACTTTCTGTAAGTTCCCCCCAAGTGTGTGTTCACCAGTGCATCTTCCGCTCTCTCTTGTTCCCTATCTATCTCTTTCTATCATTCTCTCTCTCTTGTTCCCTCTCTCTTACCATTGCTGTCTCGCTCCCTCTCTCCCTCTCTCTGTCTCTCCCCTTCTATCTTTCTTTCTCTTATCTTTTTATTTTTTTTATGTTTTGCTCCCTCCGTCTTCCCCTCTCTATCTCCTCTCTCTTTCCCTCTGTTTCTCTCTCATTGACTGCCATGTCTGCAGGCTCCATTTGACCCACTAAGTCATCTTCACATGGCCCCGAGGCATATCAATCGCTCATTGTGTGCAGAAGGGTCCCTCTGTAATTGGTTGTGAACTGAGTGTAAACATCCAACCACAGAAGAGCCACAGAGGTTGTGACATTGAATCCTTGGCTGCTGGGGTCAAATCGAACCATCACCCGCTATGCCCCTATCAGATCCATTTCAGGATTGGTCTTTGGAGTGAATAGTCAGTCAGTCATATAGTCTGTTTCGGTTCGCAGATCAACATTGTTTTACATTTTTCAGGAGAACACTTTATACCATATAGATTTCTTAACCACTCTTTGTGGAAAGGAAACATTCCATTCTATTGTACAGTAGACTAATTATGGTCCTCTGGTTCCAGTGCCCTCAAACCAGTGGCGATAGATCTGGAATATTAGATCACATGCATGTTGCATTGAGCGCACAGGATGCAGGGAGGGCAGTGTCATTGTTGCAGAGATGAGCGGCCATTGGACTGAAAACATGGTGCAAGTTTTCCCAGAAACATAAATAATTACAATGGGCCCAGAAGCAAATGTCCCATGATATATTTTGACCCATGCCACATATGTGGGATCAATGGAGAGCTCTGATGTTTTTTGCCCTCAGATGGTCTGTGGCATTGCAACTCATTCATTCATCTTCTTTGTTTCCATGTAACTCTATAGAATGTATTACTGAAGGGGAGAACAGATTTGAAATAGTTTGTTATTTAACATTTGTTACAGTTGATGTCCTTATGGATCATTATGTTATCTGAAATTGAATAAAGACAATGTACTGTCATTTAAATAAAAGTTATAGAGAGAGATGCCAGATCAGGACAGGTAGTAAAACGAGCATAGTCATTTCCAGCATTGTGACTTGTCATACTTTATATGAAACATCAGGTGATACAAGAGCAGGATGAGGGCCAAATCGCCAGCCACAGTGTTCCATTGTGTCTCTGCCAGGCTTTAACAGAGGCCCCATCCAACTTCTCACCTGCAGCATTGTCCACCGGGCAGCTCACTATAGAGTAATTGGGAACAGGCATCCCAGGACAAGCTTTCTTTTTGTTCTTGTTGTGGGAATCACTGACCCGGGTGTGTGATGTCACCCCCGTGGTAATTGGTGCTGGGTGATGCAGCTTTATGCTCCTGAGTGCTTCATCGAGTGTGATTAAAGAGTGAGACTTTTGTACGCTTGTGTGTGTGTGTGTGTGTGAATGTTGGTGTGCATGTGTATGTTGGTGAAATTAGTTTTTTTTATGAGTGTATGAATTCTTCACAGGGGTCAGAATGAAAGCAATTCCATCAATGCTGTAAATGATGTGTTATTTGGCTTGGACACTGAACACACACACACACACACACACACACACACACACACACACACACACACACACACACACACACACACACACACACACACACACACACACACACACACACACACAAACTAAAAAGTGAGAAAGTGACTGTGAGAGTCACCCTGGAATCACCAGTATGGACACTGTTCCGGTATTTGTGAGGAACGATAACAAAGCAACCACCACCGTTTCATTGCAAATAGATCAACAGAGTCCACAGCCTATCAAAGGGGATTGTGTATCAGTGACCGACCAGTTGCCTGGAGGTGAAACCCCATCCTAGGTCATGACTCATGATAGGGATGTTGACAGCAGTTCCCTCTCCACCACCTGTCAGCCTCCCTGCACTGTCTGTGTGGCCAACGCCCAGCCAGGTCTCCATGGCAGCTGTCGCTATGGATGTTACCAGGAGATACCAACACCTATCATTACCTCGGGGACAGCCTGACTCCCAGTTGTTGTTTTTATGAAGTCCAGAAATTGTATTTCATTAATGGTGAGAGTCATTGGTTTGAGAGGTCTCATTCAGTATTGAAACGAGTATTGAAATGTATTGAAATGAGGACAAAAACGTAGACACTGCAGGTCAATATACTGTAACTCTTGGTTTTAGAACTTAATTTAGGATTAAATGTGGATGTTCTGATATGCAACCATACTGTAGATTTTTCATATCACATCCATAGAATTTTAATTATATACTCACAAACAAGCATCCCAACATGATAGACCTCATGGGCCAATGTTCAAACTTCCTCAATATTCAATAAAGACCTCAGTGTCCCTGTACGGAGACAGAGCAACACAGCGGGGGCCCCGACCCACACCTCCAGGGGCCACACAGTCCCTTTTTCACTTGCAGTGTGTGAGATCACAAGTAAACCTAAAGTGTTCTGTGAGGACTCTCAATGTGATGCCTGCTGGCCTGGATAACAGCAAGGGCAAGAAAGGTTTCCGTGACCTATGTCTGACATAACTTACTGACCTGAGATGACATATCAATATACAGTTAGGAAACAACAGAGGATCAATTGGAAATCCTCTTACCTCGGTTATTTTGTCTTTTCATTTACACAGACCTATGTCTTCATCATTTACACAGACCTACGTCTTCATCATTTACACAGACCTACGTCTTCATCATTTACACAGACCTATGTCTTCATCATTTACACAGACCTATGTCTTCATCATTTACACAGACCTATGTCTTCATCATTTACACAGACCTACGTCTTCATCATTTACACAGACCTCTTTCATCATTTACACAGACCTACGTCTTCATCATTTACACAGACCTACGTCTTCATCATTTACACAGACCTACGTCTTCATCATTTACACAGACCTACGTCTTCATCATTTACACAGACCTATGTCTTCATCATTTACACAGACCTATGTCTTCATCATTTACACAGACCTATGTCTTCATCATTTACACAGACCTATGTCTTCATCATTTACACAGACCTACGTCTTCATCATTTACACAGACCTATGTCTTCATCATTTACACAGACCTATGTCTTCATCATTTACACAGACCTATGTCTTCATCATTTACACAGACCTATGTCTTCATCATTTACACAGACCTATGTCTTCATCATTTTGACAGATACATGTTCTACAAAGAGGTTCAAGATAATTGAATTATATAAAATAAAGAGGTCACACTTTAAATTGAATAAGCCCTACACCAGATACAGCCAGTGGAATGACCTATGTAGTTACCCTGTAAAAGGTTAGCATTAAGTACATTCAATTATGCAGTGCCTCATCCATTACGCATGTAGTGCAAGGATGCTGACACAACACTACAGTTTAATTGGGATCCACTTAAGTGACTAAAAACAGGTGAGAAGAAAAAAACCCAGAACATAACACCAGTAAAAGGGGAAATGATTGCGTCCCATTTGTACAAGTACACCAAGCTTCTGTTATTTTCCTTCCCACATCCATCCTCTGGGATATGAATAAATTATCAGAGGAAACGTAGGAAATGTCTTTATCTAATCCACCCGTTAAAATAAATACTCAGCTATTCTCAAACAATGGGATATTGTAAATTCTACGAGAAGCTCGACTGTGTCCAAGCCAGAGTCAATTCCATTTGCGGACAATAGTGCTTACCTTTACAGAGCAAATGCTAATTCACAGAAATAAATATCCGCTAGTATTTACAATTTTTTTGGGCAATGTATAATATATGTTGATAAATATGTATTAATTCCATACACATATCACTGCATTTATATTACGACATAAATGGTTGCATAATATATTGTTGTGTATTTCAGGATTTGGAATATTGTATATCTGCTTCATGCATCTGTGACAATAAATCAACGCACAGTCTATACCACTCAAACTGTAATCCTATGAGTCTGTGGCCTTGTCAAAACATTTAACAACAGACTGAATTTCCACCACAGTGCATCCTGGTGGCGTTTAGATTCAAAGTCGCCATAAAGGGATTGAATCAAAATAAACAAAAGGAAAAGTCACATTTGTGGTGAAGGGGCGGGCTACGCGACGGGGTTCCAGTACGTGGAACCCTGGTGCTTTTGTGGCTTCCTAACATGTCTGACATGTTGACAGCGCAACCCCAGACCAGACCAGGCGAGGGGGTTGGGGGGGGTTGTGATCCGAAATCCTCCTGTTTACCGTCCTTCCTCACCCGAAGCTCCCTCTTGCCCCACTTCGTACAGTGGGAATTTCCATTGGGACCTCTTTGGAACACCAAATACCCCTCAGAAAAGTCAGATAACATGAAAAACAGCGCCCCTTCTGCAACATTTAACCGTTTTCCCCTACAGCTCTCTCTTTCCCCTCCCTTATGACATTTGGAGATGAATGCCAAACTGGGACAGGGTTGGTATGCTCTGTGCTGACCTGTCCATGACCCCGCGGTGCATTCTGCCATGTCCCCATGGGTGTGTCACAGTGGGATGGTTAAAGGGCTAGCTGCCGAGGATGTGTCTGGTAGAGTGTTAGCTGTTGTTAGCGTGCCCTTGTGTTTGTGTGTGCTTGCGTGTGTGTGACACACAAACGCTGTGCATGGTGCTTTTGCATGTCTGCTTGTACACACACACACCTCTGCGGACCAGAGAGCATGTGCCTGTGAAAATGGCACGCAGGGTCAACCTGTGTGTCAGGGATCGAAAGTGTGCGTGTGAGTGTCACATTATTACATTGCTGTGTGTGTATGTGTGTGCGGGCGTGCATGAATGAGGATTTGTCTGTGCGTATGTTTCCATACCCAGTACCGGATGAATGAGGATTATGTGTGTATTGCGTACCAATGTGTGTGTGCGCATGCTAGTGACTGTGTATGTGTGTGTGTGTCCCAGCGGTGGCTGCCCTCGCTTGTAGCTCCCAGGGAGATCTGTGACGGACGCTCCTCAAGTTGAGGGTTCATCCCCAGTTCAGTGATAGGTTCAACTGGCGGTCAGCAAGCTGCTACCAGGGCACTCTCTCGCTTGCTCGCTCCATCCCCCCTCAGTTTGTCTCATTCTCCCTTTCCTTTCTCCATCTCTTTTTTGACTGTGTTAAGCAATCAGCCAGCACTCTCTCCAAAGAAGTGTATTAAAAACGAGAGCTTGAAAACAAGTGTTATTTTTACTGCCGTAGCCAACACAACGGCCATATTGGTCCCTCTATGCATGCTCGATCGAGGGAGATATGCGCTGTATGTGTTTGCCTAAGTGTTTGAGTGCATGTGTGTCTGTGTGTGTAAATGTTTTTGCCTGTTTACCATTTTACTATACACAAAGTAAAGTGGTTGTAGTTGAGATTTCATCTGTTTTAACAAAATCTGTGTTCCTTTTTTATTTTTCCACGGGGGAGATTGTGATGAAGGTTGTACTGTACATGTGTATGACCTGAGAAAAGACAGTAACTACTAACAATTGGATACCATGAAATTGGGGTAAAAAAAAAAACATGGTCGCAAAATGTAATCAGAAACCCTTTTTCTTTCGCTGTGGGTCAAATGTGTGATCTATTTTCGGAGCTGATTTAAAAAAAAAGCAATGTGTTAATAAGGTTAACCATGTGTTGATCTGTGGGCAGTTCCAGGGAGTTCAGCACCACTGTGACACAACAACCCAGTGAAAAACAAGCCCAAAGCCCATGTAGGCTAAACCAGACCACTATTACAGTGTGTCCTCTACAGTCAGTGGCTGAACATATGCCAGTCGTTGCCATTACGCATGCCGGTGTGCTCACATTATTGTCATTCCGTTGTTGCATTGCTCATTGTGGTCAAAGATCATTGTTTCATATACATGGCTATTTGTATTTGCACTAGATTAGAACTGAAGTTTGAATATATTTTGCTTTGACTGCAAGTGCATAAAATACATGGTGCTGGTAGCATACACAGTCATTTAGTCTTAGCTTAAGTCTAGCTTAAATTTATCAGGAGAATAATACAAAGTGTAACACCAATAACAGTGGGGTGGCAGGTAGGCTAGTGGTTAGAGTGTTGGGCCAGTAAACTAAAGGTTGCTGGATCGAATCCCTGAGCTGACAAGGTAAAAATCTGAACAAGACAGTTAACCCACTGTTCCCCAGTAGGCTGTCATTGTAAACAATCAATTGTTCTTAACTGAATTGCCTAGTTAAATTAAACAGTAACGCAGCCCATAATGATACATTAACAAGCAGTAGTAGAACTAGCACACTATAATGATTTATTGGTAGTTTGACAGTTGCAGTCCATATTAATATATTTGTATCGTTCTCATCTTTGAATACATTTGTACATTATAGCAGCAGCATTAAAACTAGCAGGATTAGCTGCTAATGCTAGCTCATCAGTTGTAGACTTGGATCTCCCTCCCTCTGGTCTACTATAATGTAGCACAGTTTGTTAAGCCAGCCCATTGGCCAAGTTCCAAAAGGAGTAGAGCCAGATTGGAGGGGTGAATGGCAGAACAAGAGAATTACTAGTTAATTCAGCCATAACGGGTCCCAAGCATCATAGCAAAGCAAACTGGCTTTGTTAGAACAATGTTGGACTGACAATAGATAATATATTTGTTTAGTAGAGCATAGCTCTATGACTACAAGACAGTTCCTAGTTGATATGCAACACAGAAGACAAGCAGAAGGCTCAGCAAAGGTGTCTGATGTGATGAAACCGCCCTATCTGAATACCAGGTTTGCTGGCGCTGCTGTTTAGTCCGCCACAATATTGTATTGCTGAGTTTCATTTTGCAGGAGAAATCGAAGCTGCCCGTTCTTTATGGAAGCCACCCGACCTTTGTCAACCCAGCGAATTAGCTAGAAGCATATCAGCTGCGCTCGCCCATTTTCCTGACTGTCCTATTAACTGAGTGAAGCAAGGCATGGGTCACGCTTAAGTAACCTTTTCTTGTAATTGGGTTCAAGGTTAAATGACCTCGGAGCAGGGAGGTCCGGGGTTAAGGTCGCCGTGTCAGGCTGAAGGGTCTGCATTTAATCACAGATGGGAGAAGAAATCAAGGTCCAGGCTTAAGCTGTCTGGGTAGGCCGGGACCCCGGTCAAACAGTGGGGTGGGGGGTCGAATGGCCGGTTGCTAGGCGACTCATATTCAAGCCAAGGGCTTCAAAGCTTTTAACCTTAGCGCAAATTGATATGGACAGCAATTCGGCTAATATTCATCTTGCAGATGGGAAAATTAGGCAAGAGTTGGGTCAGAGGAGCGCTGTTGGCATTGCAACAGCACTGTAAGGGCTCCACTAATTTAATGTATGCAGAGGGAGAAAAAGAATGAAAGAACGACAGAAAGATGAATGAATAATGGCTGTGACAGCTTTTCAGTGGAGTGGCTCTATGTCTCTCTCTATCAATCTCCACTCCCTCCCTCCCCCTCCCTCCCTCCCTCCCTCCCTCCCTCCCTCCCTCCCTCCCTCCCTCCCTCCCTCCCTCCCTCCCTCCCTCCCTCCCTCCCTCCCTCCCTCCCTCCCTCCCTTTGTCTCTCATAGCCAGTGGGAGATGGACAACCAGGAGTGGAAGGGTTCAGCTAGCATGACCCATAGACCTGTCCATTGCCAAGGGTGAGGAAATAGCCCAGATTAAAGAGCTTGTAATGGCCCATAAACATCTGCCTCTTAGGACCCTCCATCCATCTCTGTCTCCATCTGCTACTACCGCTTTTGATTCCCTCATTGTGCTGCCTTCACGGGCAAATGCAATCCCCAGTACAAAGTTATTCATATTCCAAAACAAACATGTGCTTGACCCCCGGTCGACGGTCGTGTACAGTTCAGAACTCAAACGTTCACAGACGCTGCGTCTGGTCCAAGGACAACAATGGAGCACATTTAGTTTTGTTTTATTTCGTTGGGCATGCCCCTTTCTGAACTATATATGTAGCTTTGTTAACTTAGCACAGTGACATGCTTGGATATGTCTACGGTTTACCTTCCGTTACAGCCCTGTTTTGATAGGACAGTCACTAGCGTCTTATCCTCCCTTTTCCAGGCCGCTCCCTGGCTCCCTTTCGGTATTAACCTTCATTAGCCCCCCCTAATTAGTGATTAGGCCTCATTAATGGTGAGCTGCTGACATCTGCTCGGGGTTCTGTCCACTTGCGCTCCTCTCTCCTCCCATAGTGACGCAATACAGAGCAGCGTAAACCAACCAAACGACCCCTGGCACCATCGCTGGCCACCTCATTTGTGGCGAAACTGCAGGTGGTGAATTAAGGTAAACAAAAGGGCAATCATGGATAGACTGACACTGAGCAACACTCGCCAACAAGTTGCATGTACAATCCTGTGCTGTATTGGATTTGGTTTAGTTTAAGCTCAATTCTTAGATATATTTTGGAATATGTAGCACCATCTTGTTTTAATTAAACTTTCTTTAACCAGGAAGAAACCCATTGAGACACAGTTTTGCTCAGGAGACCTGGCCAAGAAAGCAGCAGCAGTCAATACAACATGACATCATTTAAAACATACAATACAAAAAGCAGAACTGCACATCATTAAGAGCTGATCCAGCCTAAAGGAAATAATTACATTCCTCCTAAACAAAGTTTTGGGACAGAGCACTAGTACATAAAGAAATTAGTCTGCTCTTTAATTATTTGTTTTTCTTATTTTAGGTATTTTCTTAAAACTGCATCATTGGTTAAGGGCTTGTAAGTAAGCATATCACTGTAAGGTCTACACCTGTTGCATTCGGCGCATGTGATAAATAAAACTTTTTCAAGGGTTTTTCTTTAATTTTACTATTTTCTACATTGTAGAATTACAGTGAAGACATCAAAACAATTAAATAACACATATGGAATCAGGTATTAACCCCCAAAAATGTTAAACAAATCCACATATTTTTTCTGTTTGAGATTCTTCAAACTAGCCACCCTTTCCCACATATGCTGGGCACTTGTTGGCTGCTTTTCCTTCACTCTGCGGTCCAACTCATCCCAAACCATCTCAATTGGGTTGAGATTGAGTGATTGTGGAGGCCACGTCATCTGATGCAGCACTCCATCACTCTTCTTCTTGGTAAAATAGCCCTTACACAGCCTGGAGGTGTGTTGGGTCATTGTCCTGTTGAAAAACAAATTATAGTCCCACTAAGCGCAAACCAGATGGGATGGCGTATCGCTGCAGAATGCTGTGGTACCCATGCTGTTTAAGTGTGCCTTGAATTCTAAATAAATCACAGACAGTGTCACCAGCAAAGCACCCCCACACCATAACACTTCCTCCTCCATGCTTCACAGTGGGAACCACACATGCAGAGATCATCCGTTCGCCTTCTCTGCATCTCACAAAGACACAGTGGTTGGAACCAAAAATCAACCTGAAATTTGGACTCATCACACCAAAGGACATATTTCAATCGGACTAATGTCCATTGCTCGTGTTTCTTGGCCCAAGAAAGTTTCTTATTATTATTGGTGTCCTTTAGTAGTGGTTTCTTTGCAGCCTGATTTACGCAGTCTCCTCTGAACAGTTGATGTTGAGATGTGTCTGTTACTTGAACTCTGTGAAGCATTTTTTTATAGCTTTTCTGAGGCTAGTAACTCTCATGAACTCCTCCACTGCAGCAGAGGTAACTCTGGGTCTTCCTTTCCAGTGGCGGTCCTCGTGAGATCCAGTTTCATCATAGCGCTTGATGGTTTTTGCGATCGCACTTGAAGAAACTTTCAAAGTTCTTGAAATGTTCTGTATTGACTGACCTTCATGTCTTAAATTAATGATGGACTGTCGTTTCTCTTTGCTTATTTGAGCTGTTCCTGCCATAATATGGACTTGGTCTTTTACCAAATAGGGCTATCTTCTGTATAACCACCCCTACCTCGTCACAACACAACTGACTGACTCAAACGCATAAAGAAGGATCTTTCCACAAATTAACTTTTAACAAGGCACACCTGTTTATTGAAATCCATTCCAGGTGACTACCTAATGAAGCTGGTTGAGAGGATGCCAAGAGTGTGCAAAGCTGTCATCAAGGCAAGGGTGGCTACTTTGAAGAATCTCAAATATAAAATACATTTTGATTTGTTTAACAATTTATTGGTTAATACATGATTCCATATGTGTCATGTCATCGTTTTTGATGTCTTCACTATTATTCTACAATGTAGAAAATAGTAAAAATAAAGAAAATCCCTTGAATGAGTAACTGTGTCCAAACTTTTGAACTCTACTGTATGACTTAGATGAAGATCTAAGTGGCAAGAAACAGTGGCAAGAAAAGGTATGTGAACCTTTTGGAATTACCCGTATTTCGGCATAAATTGGTCATCACATTTGATCTAATCTTCATCTAAATCACAATAATAGACAAACATAGTGTGCTTAAACTAATAACACAAATTATTGTATGTTTCTTGTCTATATTGAATACATAATTTAAACATTCACAGTGTAGGTTGGAAAAAGTATGTGAACCCCTAGGCTAATGACTTGTCCAAGGAGAAGGAGTCAGCTCACCTGGAGTCCAATCAATGAGGTGAGATTGGAGATGTTGGTTAGAGCTGCCTTGCCCTAAAAAAACACTCACATAATTTGAGTTTGCTATTCACAAGAAGCATTGCCTGATGTGAACCATGCCTCGAACAAAAGAGATCTCAGAAGACCTAAGATTAAGATTGACTTACATAAAGCTGGAAAGGGTTACAAAAGTATCTCTAAAGGCCTTGATGTTCATCAGTTCACGGAAAGACAAATTGTCTAAAAATGGAGAAAGTTCAGTACTGTTGCCATTCTGCAAAGATGATTGAAAGAGCAAAGCGCAGAATGCTCAAAGATGTTAAGAAGGATCCTAGAGTGTCAGCTAAAGACTTTCAGAAATCTCTGGAACATGCTAACATCTCTGTTGATGAATCTTTGATACATAAAACACTAAACAAGAATGGTGTTAATGGGAGGACACCACAGAAGAAGCCACTGCTGTCCAAAAAAAGCATTGCTGCACATCTGAAGTTTGCAAAAGTGCACCTGGATGTTCCACAGCGCTACTGGCAAAATATTCTGTGGACAGATGAAACTACATTTGAGTTGTTTGGAAGGAACACACAACACTATGTGTGGAGAAAAAAGGCACAGCACACCAACATCAAAACCTCATCCCAACTGTAAATTATAGTGGAGGGAGCATCATGGTTTGGGGATGCTTTGCTGCCTCAGGGTCTGGACAGCATTCTATCATTGACAGAAAAATGTATTCCCAAGTTTATCAAGACATTTTGCAGGAGGATGTTAGGCTACTTGTCCACTAATTGAAGCTCAACAGAAGTTGGGTGATGCAACAGGACAACGAACCAAAACACAGAAGTAAATCAACAGCAGAAGAAAACACACCTTCTGGAGTGGCCCAGTCAGAGTCCTGACCTCAACCCGATTGAGATGCTGTGGCATGACCTCAAAAGAACAGTTCACACCAGACATCCCAAGAATATTGCTGAACTGAAACAGTTTTGTTAAGAGGAATGGTCCAAAATTCCTCCTCACCATTGTGCAGGTCTGATCTGCAACTACAGAAAACGTTTGGTTGAGGTTATTGCTCCCAAAGGAGGGTCAACCATTTATTAAATCCAATGGTTCACATACGTTTTCCATCCTGCACTGTGAATGTTTACAGGGTGTTCAATAAAGACATCAAAACGTATAATTGTTTGTGTGTTATTAGTTTAAGCAGACTGTGTTTGTCTATTGTTGTGACCTAGATGAAGATCAGATGAAATTTTATGACCAATTTATGCATAAATCCAGGTATTTCAAAAGTGTTCACATACTTTTTCTTGCCGCTATATATATATATATATATATATCTCTACAGTTGAAGTTGGATGTTTACATACACCTTAGCCAAATACATTTAAACTCCGTTTTTCACAATTCCTGACATTTAATCCTAGTAAAAATCCCCTGTCTTAGGTAAGTTAGGATCACCACTTTATTTTAAGAATGTGAAATGTCAGAATAATTGTAGAGAGAATTATTTATTTCAGCTTTTGTTCCTTTCATCACATTCCTAGTGGGTCAGCATTTTACATACACTCAATTAGTATTTGGTAGCATTGCCTTTAAATTGTTTAACTTGCATCAAACTTTTCTGGTAGCCTTCCACAAGCGTCCCACAATAAGTTGGGTCCACTCCTCCTGACAGAGCTGGTATAACTGAGTCAGGTTTGTAGGCCTCCTTGCTCAAACACGCTTTTTCAGTTCTGCCAACAAATTTTCCATAGGATTGAGGTCAGGGCTTTGTGATTGCCACTCGAACACCTTGACTGTTGTCCTTAAGCCATTTTGCCACAACTTTGGAAGTATGCTTGGGGTCATTGTCCATTTGGAAGACCCATTTGCTTCCTGACTGATGTCTTGAAATGTTTCTTCAACATATCCACATAATTTCCCTTCCTCATGATGCCATCTATTTTGTGAAGTGCACCAGTCCCTCCTGCAGCAAAGCACCGCCACAACATGATGCTGCCAACACCATGCTTCACGGTTGGGATGGAATTCTTCGGCTTGCAAGCCTCCCTTTTTCCTTCAAACATAATGAGGGTCATTATGGCCAAACAGTTATATTTTTGTTTCATCAGACCAGAGGACATTTCTCCAAAAAAGTATGATCTTTGTCCCTATGTGAAGTTGCAAACCGTAGTCTGGCATTTTTATGGCGGTTTTGGAGCAGTGGCTTCTTCCTTGCTGAGCGGCCTTTCAGGTTATGTCGATATAGGACTTGTTTTACTGTGGATGCAGATACTTTTGTACCCGTTTCCTCCATCCTTTTCACAGGGGACTTTGCTGTTGTTCTGGGATTGATTTTCACTTTTCGCATCAAAGTACGTTCATCTCTAGGAGACAGAACGTGTCTCCTTTCTGAGCGGTATGACGGCTGCGTGGTCCCATGGTGTTTATACTTGCGTACTATTGTTTGTATAGATGAATGTGGTACCTTCAGGCGTTTGGAAAATGCACCCAAGGATGAACCAGGTCTTCGCTGATTTCTTTTGATTTTCCCATGATGTCAAGCAAAGAGGCACTGAGTTTGAAAGTAGGCCTTGAAATGCATCCCACAGGTACATCTTCAATTGACTCAAATTATGTCAATTAGCCTATCAGAAACTTCTAAAGCCACGACATCATTTTCTGGAATTTTCCAAGCTGTTTAAAGGCACAGTCAATTTAGTGTATGTAAACTTCTGACCCACTCCAATTGTGATACAGTGAATGATAAGTGAAATAATCTGTCTGTAAACAATTGTTGGAGAAATTACTTGTGTCATGCACAAAGTAGATGTCCTAACCGACTTGCCGAAAACTATAGTTTCTCAACAAGAAATTTGTGAAGTGTTAGAAAAACAAGTTTTTTTCCCTGACTTCAACTGTATATATAGTTAAATAAAAATAAATACAAATATATATTCGGGCTCTGACATTGCTCTTTCTGATTTTTCTTAATTTCTATTTTAAAATGTTTTGGACGTTTGTGTATTATTAGCTATACTACACTGTTTGATCTATAAACATAAGCATTTCGCTGCAGCGAAGTCATCATATTCAATTACAGGAAGAAGTGTTTTGAACAAAAAAGTGTATTTTTTCTTGTCTCAAACAGGAAGCAAGCCTTGTCACAAAAATAAAAACCCAATTTCAGTTTCAGCTTATATACTAATTATCTAGTTTATCTACTTGAACTTTGTAGGACAGCTTATTGTCCAACCAAAGACCAAGGTATTTGTAGAATGACACCTTTTCAATTGGTGTGCCCCCAGATGTCAATATACTAACCATCTCTGGCTGAGAGCGAGCTCTGGTGAAGGTTATGAATTTAGTTTTTTGAGCAGTCTAGATTAGTTTGAGACAATATAAGGAGGTCAGCAGTGAATTAAAGGCAGTCTGGAGCTCTTCAACGGCCTGAATCAGAGAAGGAGCATTTGCATAGATGACCATATCATCTGCACTTTGTCTGGTTGCATCCCATTTCCCCTGGGGTGGACCTCTAGTGATCTCAAGAAAGCTTGACTTGTGATTCTTAGAATAGACACATTGTGTTCTGTCTGCAAGATCATTTTCAAACCAATTGACAGCCCCTTCATTGAGTCTGGCTAGCAACAGTTCATGGTCAACTGAATCAAACACATTTGATAAATCAACAAGCATTGCAGCATAATGTTTTTTTTATGAAGTGCATTATGATGTCATTTGCGACTGCCATAGCTGCATGTATGGTCCTGTGCCCTAACATAATACACACAACATAAAGTAGTCATGCACACTCTTAGAAAAAAGGGTTCCAAAAGGGTTCTTCGACTGTCCCCAAAGGAGAAACGTTTTTGGTTCCAGGTAGAACCCGTTAGAGTTCTATGTAGTACCCTCTGTGGAAAGGGTTCTACATGGAACCCAAAAGGGTTCTACCTGGAACCAAAAGGTTATTCAAAGGGTTATCCTATGGGGACAGCAAAATAACTTTTAGGTTCTAGATAGCACCTTTTTTTGTGTATATGGTGTATATGGGACAGTAGTACAGTATTCAAACTAGATTCGAACCTTGACCTTCTTTATAAAATCATATAAACGTTCATAAATGAAATGCTCATTAAAAGAGTCAGATCATCAAAAGTAATGTATAATGCCAGTGATACAGGCTAGGAGTAGAAAAGTGTTTGTGGGTAATAATGTGAATGAGGCCAGTCATTTTTCAGGCAGGTGTTGTAACTAAAGCATTCTAAACCCAGAGAGCTGGGAGGGAGGGCCACTGCCCTTTACTCTTTAGATGAGCCCTCTAACCTGCCGGCTCAACCTCAAACTGTCAACATGAATGATGTGCCGTCTTATTGCCTGATCTTACTCAAGGTGAGATCTCCCACGCTGCACTGTACCGAGACATTTAGCATTCAAGCCTCTATAAAACACCCTATTCCTCCTTAAAATGCCCCCCCCCCCTCCATTTTTCACCAAATTGTAAACTCTCCCTTTTTATCTCCGGGTCCATCTCCATCTCTCTACCTCTCCTCTTGCCCCTCACCCCAACTTGGATTTATTAGCTGCCATCTTTGGCCTGGAGAATGACCCCCACATTAAACTCATTTCAATGGAGCCAATAAATTTATTTGGCAGATAAATCACTGCTTACCAAATGCTCGCAGCGCAGAGAAGGTCAAAGTCATGGAAGGGATAAAAAGGAAATTACAGAGATGGTGAGTTCAGATGAGAGGTGCCAACACCAATGTAGCATGTAATGCACATCTCCCCGTAGGTGGTGGTGGCAAACTGGACCCAAAACCCTTCACTTTTTTCTTATCCTGTGTACTGTACATGAAACGGACTGAATAACTTATTCAAATAAAAATGTATTGAAAGTTTATTGGTCGCGTACAGTTTAGCAGGTGTTATAGCTGGTGCAGCAAAATGCATATGTTAGTAGCGCCTAACATTGCAGTAAAATGACAAACAATTCAAATGTAAGGAAATAAAATACAAAAAGAAATGGTGGGACAAATCTGATTAACAACCCAAAGAGCAGTGGATATATTAGAGAAAGCTCTGTCAAGCATCCAGTGTATACTGTATACTGTTGTGTGTATAAACAGTGTAACTAAAATACAATGTACAGTAGTAGAAATATTATGATGAGCTACATTGGGGATACAGTATTTAAATACACATTTTGAAACGGGAAGTGACCAGTGGTTCAATGTCTCTAACATGGGACAGCAGCGTTGACTCTGTGTGTGCTTGCGTGTATATGTGCATGTGTTTGTGAGTATGAGGTGTGTGTGTGAGTGTGCATCACTCGGTAGACGGCTAGTGATGGCTGTTCAACAGTCTATTCAACACTGTTCAAAAGAGCAGGGACAAAGAACTATTACATGACCTGACCAACAATTCTGTTACGTTACAGCCTCATTCTAAAATAGATTCAATTATTTTTCCCCTCATCAATCTACACACAATACCCCATAATGACAAAGCAAAAACAGGTTTTTAGAAATGTTTGCAAATTCACACAAAACATTTTTGTTACATACATAAGTATTTAGACCCTTTACTCAGTACTTTGTTGAAGCACGTTTGGCAGTGATTACAGCCTTGAGTCTGCTTGGGTATGATGCTACAAGCTTGGCACACCTGTACTTGGGGAGTTTCTCCCATTCTTCTCTTCAGATCCTCTCAAGCTCTGTCAGGTTGGATGGGGAGCATCACTGCAAGTCTCTCCAGAGATGTTCGATTGGGTTCAAGTCCGGGCTCTGGCTGGCCCACTCAAGGACATTCAGAGACTTGTCCCGAAGCCACTCCTGTGTTGTCTTGGCTGTGTGCTTAGGGTCATTGTCCTGTTGGAAGGTAAACCTTCACCCCAGTCTGAGATCCTGGGCGCTCTGGAGCAGGTTTTCATCAAGGATCTCTCTGTACTTTGCTCCGTTCATCTTTGTCTTGATCCTGACTAGTCTCCCAGTCTCTGCCGCTGAAAAATATTCCCACAGCATGTTGCTGCCACCACCACCATGCTTCACCGTAGGGATGGTATTGGACAGGTGATGAGCGGTGCCTGGTTTCCTCCAAATGTTATGCTTGGCATTCAGGCCAAATAGTGCAATCTTGATTTCATCAGACAAGAGAATCTTGTTTATCATGGTCTGAGAGTCCTTTAGGTGCCTTTTGGCCAACTCTAAGCGAGCTGTCATGTGCCTTTTACTAAAGAGTGGCTTCTGTCTGGCCACTCTACCATACAGGCCTGATTGGTGGTTCCAAACTTCTTCCATTTAAGAATGAGCTGGACTCCACAGATGGAATAATTTTTCAAAAATGTCTAAAAACCTCTTTTCGCTTTGTCATTATGGGATATTGTGTAGATTGATGTGGGGGAAAAAATATATCATCCATTTTAGAAAGTAACAAAATGTGGAAAAAGTTAAGGGGTCTGAATATTTTCAGAATGCACTGTATTAGCATTTGGTTAGCACAGGTTAGTTAACACAGTGCCCAAAGAAGGGCCAGATGTATACAGAATGGTGTCGTCTGCATAGAGATGGATCAGGGAATCACCCGCAGCAAGAGCGACATCGTTGATATATACAGAGAAAAGAGTCGGCCCAAGAATTTAACCCTGTGGTACCCCCATAGAGACTGCTAGAGGTCCAGACAACAGGCCCTCCAATTTGGCACACTGAACTCTGTCTACGAAGTAGTTGGTGAACCAGGCGAGGCAGTCATTTGAGAAACAAAGGCTATTGAGTCTGCCGATAAGAATACGGTGATTGACAGAGTCGAAAGCCTTGGCCAGGTCGATGAAGACGGCTGCACAGTACTGTATTTTATCGATGGTGGTTATGATATTGTTTAGTACCTTGAGCGTGGCTGAGGTGCACCCATGACCAGCTCGGAAACCGGATTGCACAGAGGAGAAGGTTCTGTGGGATTCGAAATGGTCAGTGATTCACCTCCCCCTTTGAAGAGGGGGATGACCGTGGCAGCTTTCCAATCTTTAGGTATCTCAGACTAAACGAAAGAGAGGTTGAATGGACTGGTAATAGGGGTTGCAACAATGGCAGCAGATAATTTTAGAAAGAGAGGGTCCAGATTGTCTAGCCCAGCTGATTTGTACGGGTCCAGCTTTTGCAGCTCTTTCAGAACATCTGCGATCTGGATTTGGATGAAGGAGAACTGGGGAGGCTTGGGCAAGTAGCTGCGAGGGGTGCGGAGCTGTTGGCTGGGGTTGGGGTAGCCAGGAGGAAAGCATGGCCAGCCGTAGAGAAATGCTTATTGAAATGTTCAATTATCATGGATTTATCAGTAGTGACTGCATCGCCTAGCCTCAGTGCAGTGGGCAGCTGGGAGGAGGTGCTCTTGTTCTCCATGGACTTTACAGTGTCCCAAAACTTTTTGGAGTTTGAGCTACAGGATACAAATTTCTTTTTGAAAAAGTTAGCCTTTGCTTTCCTAACTAACTGTGTGTATTGGTTCCTGACTTCCCTGAACAGTTGCATATCACAGGGTCTATTTGATGCTATCGCATGTGGCCTCTAACTGTGGCGGAATGAATGTTGTTACGATTACTCCATGAGTCATTAATCATGAAGCATACACCCTCGCCCTTCTTCTTTCCAGAAAGATGTTTATTTCTGTCGGCATGACACATGAAGAATCCCAACGGCTGTACCGACTTCGACAACATAACCCGAGAGAGCCATGTTTCCGTGAAACAGAGTATGTTAAAATCCCTGATGTCTCTCTGGAAAGCAACCCTTGCCCTCATTTCGTCTACCTTGTTATCTAGAGACTGGAATTTTGCGAGTAATATACTTGGAAGCGGTGGGCGGTATGCATGCCTCTGAAGTCTGACCAGAAGGCCGCTTCCGCTCTTCTGCGGCGATGTTGTTTTGGGTCAGCCTCTGGAATCAGATCAAATGCCCTGGGTGGTGGTGTGAACAAAGGATCCGCTTCGGGAAAGTTGTATTCCTGGTCAATATGTTGGTAAGTTGAAGTTGCTCTGATATCCAATAGTTCTTTCCGGCTGTATGTAAAAACACTTAAGATTTTCTGGGCTAACAATGTAATAAATAATACATAAAAAAAAACAAATTACTGCATAGTTTCCTAAGGACTAGAAGAGAGGCCACCCTCTGTCGGCGCCATCTTGCCACAACTATTTTGGTCAAGTACCAGGATAAACTAAATTAAATGTGCGGTCTTATTCCATATGTGCCGTGATTTAAGAGGGGAACACAATATGATGTTAATTTGATTTGTCTGACCAACCAGCCAACTGGGCTGCTTATCCATGACCTCTGAACTCTATAGTTTTTCAGTTGGCTGGTTGAGGACAGCACCTTCACTTGACCCTTCGGCGTGTATGGTAATGCCATGAAGTGGGAGGGGCAGTTATTTGAGAGGAGAGAGGCCACACAACATGAGCTCAAGGCCAGTGTCCTCTAACTATGTACCAACCCGCCTTAGCTATGTTTAAACATCTTTGTATACAAACTACTGCCTTCTATTCCTTCATTGAACTCTAAGTCCATCCATCCGCCTATCTTGTTATCAATATTCTTTACATGCCTGCCAACAGTGTCTAACTGTATGCATACAGGCAGGCAGAACATATTCAAAGCCTTTGCATCATTCTGTACATCTGTGTGAAGTGCTTCGAATTCAATTTGCAGGCTTCCTATATGCTGTGCATATTGATAACCTCTATCTACCATAGCAGATACAGTAGTACAGATTTCCAGGCTGCGCTCCAAAAGCCAGTGAAAGCATTCAGGCTTTAGATGGGAGTGCTGTGATCAGAGTGGGGCTCAATTAGCTCCTGTTGTGGGTGTTGGGATTGGGGCCGGAGGCTGGGGGCCAAATCCTCTCCTCCAGGCCCAGCTGGGGGATTAGGAGGGTTTCCTGTCCCTTGGCTGACCCTTCAAACCCTGCCCAGATGTCCGGACCCCCCCCCCCCTGAACCCGCTCTTAACTCTTTCAAGACAAAGCACTCAGGTGACACCTCTTATCTCAAGGGCTCGCTCTTTTCTCTCTCTCTTGCTCGGCCTCTTAACGGCTTTCCCTGCCCTCTGGTCTTGAGAGGGGGTGTTCGTAGTGTCGGCTATCCCTCGACTGGACTCGCAGTCTGGGGTTCTGAATGACTTAAGGATGGAAATTAGTCTCTTGGTCTCAATCCTCCGCTGCATGCCTGCTGCAAGGTGTTTAATAGCCAACCAAGGTTGAAAGCCACTGACAAAGACTACGCTATCTGGATGAAATTAAGTGAAGAAAGGAAAAGTTGGTCTGTATGTATACCACGGTCTGTGGCTCTGTTAAAGAATCTGTCTGTGACCTCGCTAACCTCGTACTGTGCAGGTCTTCAGAAGTTGGTGGTGGTCCTTGAGGGGTCTCGAGGGTGACCCTGCTCCAAAGGACAGACACTTGGCAGGGTAATGACCACCCAAAGGGAACGCTATTGATATCTAAGAGGGCATGGAGAGATGAACGGAATAGGACTCTGTCCGGGTCAGATGCTGGGATTAGCATTCAAAATGGCTCTTATTTCTTAAACATATTCAGAGAAAGGTCCAAAGTATTTTCATGAAATGCCCAAGTATTTCCTTATAGACCTGAGATACCATACTGTTTACACTGTTTTAAGTACGATGGAGTCTCTTACAGATGGGAATATAACAGCCCCATGTCTTCATCAATGTTTGACAGTTTCAGTGTTGGATCAGTACTACTATACACATGCATGTATTTATCACAATAAAGTACACATCTTGACCACCTGCCCTCACATTCAGCCAAATATGTATGTATATGTATATATTATTATCAATCTTCCTCCATCTCTCTACAATGTTCTCTGTTCTTTTTCATGTGCTTTTCTTAATCCTCCTCCTCTATTTATCCTCACCACCACCCTGCCTCTCCATCCCTTTATCTCTGCCCTCTTCATCATTCCCTCCTCTCCCTCCTCCTCTCCCTCTGTCATTGCAGGGCAGTCAGAGTTTTAGGGACCCAGTGAACTGTGAAATCGCACAAATTGCTGTTGCTTTACGTCTGGCCCAGCGACAGAGGGAGAGAAAGAGAAAGGGAGTGAGAGAAAAGAGGAGGGAGAGAGAGATTTTCTGCTCCAGCACTTCTGAACCTTTTTTGCCCCCCTTATTCAAACACACAGACACACATGCACACGCACAGCTGCAAGACTGCATATCTCCCCCCCTACTACCTCCACTTCACCACCACCTACTCTCAACATATAATCCCTCCACCCCCCATGATAAGACACCACCACTTTGCTTTAGTATCCGGGTCACAGAACAACTTGGTGAAGCAGCCTCAAGAGCGTTAAAACCCCTAGACCTGGGAGAGACATTTCAGCCACTTCTAATGAAAAGAACGCTTCCCCTAACACCAAAGTCACAAAAAGGCTAAAAAATAACATGCTGTGACTGTGTTTGCACTTGTGGTGAATCCATGTTTTTTTCTATTTCAGCCAGACAGTAAGAACTAAGCAGGATATGTATACAGCATACCTGACTTTACCTCATATTGGACCATCCTTCTAATGATGAAGAGATGTCCAAAGCTATAGTTTTTAATGTTATATTTTTGGTTGTCTATTTGTCTATTTTTAGACAACCCCAATCTTTCCCATACTTTCTGCTCACAACAATTGATTTAGATTTCCATGCATCTCCACAACCTGAAATGTTATGAGCCAGCAAACCACATTATATGGATATATCAACATCAATTTGTAAAGATGTTCCCATAAAACTTTCTGGCTTTATTTTGAAGATATATGCGCAGGTGCATTATATGATGGATTGTGACCATCCCTCAAAGGCCGGTACCTACAGCATTGGAGCAATGGGCAACTTTCTTCCCTTATGTCCATATTATTTGCTGTATACTACCATCATGTGGAGCAAAGCTGCTACTGCAAGTTGGCCCTTTTATTTCAACATTTGCATTGTCTTTATGCACACTCACAGAGCCCAACAAACTCACACACAATATGCACATACATTTATACTGACGCTACACAACCCGCACACCAACTCACATGCAAGCTGCTGCTACTCTGTCTATCTTATATCCCATTGCCTAGCCCCCCTTTACATATCCACCTCCATCACTCCAGTATCCCTGCACATGCATGGTATTGGGACTGACTTTTAAAATATTTCCTGTATATAGTATGCCTACTTACTTACTTTATTGTGTATTTCATATTTCTTATTATTATTTATCGTGTGTTCCTTTCTAGTGATACATTGTTATTGATTATTGCATTGTTGGGGTTTGAGTTGGCAAGAAAGGCATTTCACTGTACTTGTGCATGTGACATTAAAACTTGAAACAAAATCATTCTTAATTGAGTTAGCTACCACTAGCCGACGCTGTGACTTCGCTATCACCTTTAACAGACCTAATACATGCGGAAGTGAATGGTGTTTGGAGATCATTAACATGAACTGTGTCTGTTCTCTTAAATGTATTATTTTCTCTGGTATTAACGTGTTCCTTTGAAATACCGCTGGTTCGTTCTCTTACCAATTTGTTGTTATCTCATCACCTGTGTTAGAAGCTGTCGGCTAGCACTGCTTGGTGCACATGCAGTCTTTAGTGCCCGGCTTTCATGTTTTATATAAAAAAAATATTTCCATAGTATAGCAATGTTCTCTGTTTTACAAAATGAAGACGACGCTCGAGCAGTCGAACATGCAGTTAGAACACAGATACATACTATTGTGAGTGTTATTTCTAGTATCAATAGTGCCAAAATACAGGAATATCAAAATAAGTTGGCTAAGAAGGACAAAAAACGAAACGCTGAAACGAGAAGTTACAACCGCAGAACGTGAGGTCACAGCATTGCGAAGCTCCTTTGAATTTTCTGGAAATGAATGTCATCAAGTCAGGTCAAGCACTTATGCACTTTCACCAGTAAAGCAAAGAGGGAAACCAATTTGCAATGAAAACGAGGTGTCAAGCAAAGCTGAGTGGAGAATAGATTTCCCCTGTGAGTATTGTCCTGATTGTTTTTATTCCAATGTTTAGCTCTTTGACATGCACTTACCAATCCCTACTTTTGTCCAAATATCTTTGTTTTGATCACAGGTCTCGGTGGAAGGACTCCTCCACAGGTTTTTTTCCCAGTGCAAAGACACATCTCTTCCCACTGGGGCATCAACTATTTATATGTCCCATCACCAGAACCCTATTTCCCATTCTGCAGAAGAGTTGCGGTTTTTAGCAGAGCTAACCAGAGGCCAGTCCCCATCACCCAGTCCAGTCATCAGACCAGTGATAAAAGATGATCCCTCTGACATTGAGACATTCTACATTAAATGGGAGATGAGTGAGGAAGGTATTGGGGAGGAACGGGAGGGCCTAGGCCTGATACACATCCTGGGAAAAGAGTACGAAGCCCAGCAGACGGATGGAACTCCAACCAGGCAAAGAGATGGAACTCACCCTGTTGCTAGTAGCCAGAGTGGACATGAGTATGGGGAGAGACGGACCAGGCATCTGAAAAGTATGCATGTGAAATGATGATTAAAATAATTCAAGTTTAAGAGGATCATGCCAATGACAATATGGTTCTATTGTCTCAGGGAGGCTGTCAAGCGCAGAGACACAGATGAGGTTCAGAGAGAGTCCATGCTGACCCTGAGAAGTTCCGGGCCTACAAGGAGAAGGAATGACGCAGGTAAATAGGTTACTGTACCTTTCACTACCACAGTCTGGGTGTTCACCTTCTATATAGTATTGATGAGAATATTGACGTTAACTTGAATTAAATTAATCTGCAGAGTTTAGGCTGCCGAACAAAGATTGGGATTTGGGATCATATTTGTTGATATTTCCTTTGGTGTTTGAGAGGATGATTTCTGTATCATATTGTAATGATCCAGTTATTCAATGAATTGGTTCGGGCTGTTAATGTGCTATGTTTTTTTTATTTGGAAATGTCGGTAAATTAATTCACATTGTACACCATTTGCTTTTGTTCACTGATTTACCACTAGACGGTGCTGTGATTGAGCCACCCCAAATACATTTGACACGTGACGCGCGCGATTGGCGCGGCGGAAGTGAACTGCGAGGTAAACGTTGAGATGTAATACAGTTGCTCTCTAAAACATGTCAAATTAATTTTCTTCTGAATATTTTATACAAGTGTGAGTGCCTTTGAAATACCACGTTTTTGTTCGCTTTCTCTTTTTGATAATATTGTCACTGAAGTGTTACAAACTGACGCACGCATCGGTAAAGTTGTTGGCTGCTGACTGTTTAGCCAGCTGAGCTAGCTAGTAATGTTACGTTACAGTGCCACAGACAAAAGGGTTAGCTAGTTATCAGCTGCTTTACTCTGTGACTTGGCCAATTTAACAAACTTGACAACGTTAGGTTGTGCGGGTGAGTTAAAAATAAAAAATAATAATCTCCCAAGTAGAGCAATGAATTTCTGTTTACATAACGAAGAAAACGCTCGTGCAGTGGAAAATGCTATCAGAACAGCGGTAAATACTGTCATGGATGTTATTTACAATATGAACAGTACCAAAATACTGGAATATGAAAGGAAGGTGGCAGAGAGGGACAAAGAAAATGAAACTCTTAAATATAAGCTTAAAAAAGCTGAAGACGAATTAACAACATTTCGAGTAGGCCTATCCTTTGAATTGTCTGCACTTTCACCAGAAAGAGATTTTGGGAAACCCATGTGCAATGAGAACGAGGTGGCAAGCGAAACTGATTGGAGAATGGATTTCCCCAGTAAGTAGCTCTCTCCCGATTGCTTGGTTATCAGTAGTTCATAATACTGTACATTCCCACTCAAGTCACCGGTGCATAAATGGCAGTGTGTACATCATTATAGACACTATGTTATGAGGATGAGTGTATTCGTAGTTGATATTCCCCATATGCTAAAGTAATGCTGTTGCCAGTACCAGTACTGAGACAAATCTGGTACATGAGGTCATGTAGCTAACTATCCAATTTGCCTCAGTATATGCTCTGCAGATTATCATTGTGTACTGGGTACTGCCCCATTTAACATTGCAACGCCTATGATGAGAAATATTTTTGTAATCTTGTTCATTTTAACCGCCCTGCTGGTAAAGGCAACATGTCTATGCTCAAACCTGGCTAGTTTGTGACCAGTTTGTGCTTTAGATATCATGTATTTGTTTCAATCCCAGGTCTCAATGCAGGGACTCCTGGGCTTTTAGCAGAGCGAGCCAGAGGCCAATCCCCATCAGCCGTTCCAGTCACCAGCCCAGTGATAAAAGAGGAGCCTGCTGACACTGGGTCCTTCTACATCAAATGGGAGATGAGTGAGGAGAGTATTGCAGAACAACAGGAGGGCTTAGGCCCGATGCACGTCTTGGGGAAAGAGTCTGATGGAACGTCTTCTGTTGCTGGTAGCCAGAGTCCAGGCGATAGACGTTCAGAACAATCTGAAGAGACATCGACAGAGCATGTGAAAAGTATGCTTGTGTGTCTTGTCTCTGTCCTTTTCTGTTTGCTGATGTTGTGTTTTTTATAGTGGAGTGGTGAGGGGATTGTAAAGTTGTAAGGGGTCTTATGGGTTTAAAAACAACTGTCTGCTATGCAGTTCATGGTAAAATCCAAGTTAAATTCAGGTTTAAGAGGATCATGCCAATAACAATACGGTTCTATTGTCTCTTGACATCAGGGAGGCTGTCAAGCGCAGAGACACAGCGGCAATACAGAGAGAGAATCCGTGCTGACCCTGAGAAGTTGCTGGCCTACAAGGAGAGGGCAAAATGCCGGTATGACCTTTCATCCACACAGTCTGGGTGTCCACAATTTCACTTAAATGGCAATTCAATTCAGTTAAGTTGTCTTGCAAAACATGGAGCATGCAATATGTCTGACATGTTTAGCATATTTTAGTGCTTTGGCTGGTCTGGATTTTGGGTTGTCGGTTATTTTTTAAATTTATCTGTGCTGTGAAAGACAAATCCACAGTAAAATACTCTCAATGTGTTTTGCAGTGTAACACGGATTACATTACAATTTTGGACATTTTTTTCAAGGTGGGAAAACAGTACAGTAATCTTCCGTAATATAAAGCTTCCTGTTATATTACTGTACTTCACATAAAGACATATTTACAGTTAAGAGCGTTGGGCCACTAACCGAAAGGTCGCTGGTTCAAATCCCCGAGCTGACTAGGTGAAAAATCTGTCGATGTACCCTTGCGCAAGGGACGTAACCCTAATTGATCCTTTAAGTCGCTCTGGATATGAGCGTCTGCTAAATGACAACAATTGTGTTAAAATCAACAGTGCTTCACTGTCAGGAGATTTAAAAATATAATTGATTATCACGAAAGGTCTGTGTAAAGTATAAATGGAAAAGGTTTATGGTCTAACCGGACACTATGTTGAGCCAATTCAGCTCAGATGTCTTGGTTCCGATGCTACAGGCAGGATACGCTTCTGTCAGTAGATCCCTATCAAAGAGATTCTGACACCTATTCTTGGACTGTCAACAGTGAAAGACCAGTACAAAATGATCCACCTTGTTGCTAATGAGGACATGACAAATGGTCAAATTTGAAAGACAATGGACTGTTACAAGAGCCTCCCATCATCATTGTCAATAATTCTCTACCAGGATGCATTGGAGGTACCAAATCATCTTGGCCCAGACAAAAAAATAAACATATAATAACATATTGGCTTTGTATAGCACTGTGAACACTTGCCACACAAGCAACCATCAATTTATCCCATGCAATTGGTATTGCTTTTTAGGGAGGAGGAGGATGATGATGAGGATTGGATCAGCAACTTTCATGTCCCTTGGCAGCAGACGCCTGAAAGCCTCAGGCGAGCCATTGCAGAGGGACGAAGAGTCGAGGCGGCAGATAGGCGACTGATGGTGAGGATCACCGTTGATGCAATGCGTGTACACTGCCTCAACCCCAACAAGAAAGTATGTGCAGAAATAGCCAAAGCCATAGTTGCAGAATATCCAGAGAGCTTTGCAGACCTGTCAAAAGAAGGGGAACTGCTTAGCAGAAGGTACTCCTCCTTGCTCACCCAAATAAAGACAAGAGTGGAGCATGTGAACCGGAACACTGAAAATAGAATACGCAGACCCAAGACGAGCAAAAAAGGGGAACACAGCAACAGACAAGCCAAAACAGCAAGAACAAAAGTGGACAGTTATGGGTGCATCAACTGGCACCCACAGGACCTTCCGGAAGGAGAGACTCCTGAGTCCCTGGAAAACAAGAGACAGATTATGGCCACCATTTTCAACAGTGCAGGCCCCAGAGGTGTGGACAGGGGAGACGTGGATGAATTCATGAGGCTTACGTACATTAACCAACGCCACATGATAAATGCATGGCCAGCCCCAAGCATCGGTGACGTCAAGGAACAATGGCCTTTTCTTTTTACCAAGAGATGGCTCTGTGCCCACTTCCACATGCTCACTGGAGTTGAGATCGACAGCTGCCTCAGTGGCGCTCTGCTGAGCAAGGGAAAGACCATTGTCAATTTCTTCCGAAGTCAGAAACCCAACTGGAGGAGAGGCATCCAAAGTCTCCTCAATAACATTGAAGATGACCTCAGTGGAAACAACAAGGACCTCACAGCCTGTGCTGCCATTCTTCTGGTGCTGTCCCACTTCAGAGAGAAAGAGGACTCTCTCTTCCTCTTGGCTGATGTAAGTTATTGTGTGTGATTTTATAAAAAAAAATATATATTGTATTCTGATTGTTTCATACTGGGACTATATACATTATACTGTGCTTTTACACACGTGATTGATCATATCAGGATTCAACAACCTTTTTGTGTTTAATGTAGGTGAATGACACCCAGATGGATGTAGAGGCTCAGTTGCATTTGCCGGCCACTCCAAGACTTATCATGCTTGGTAATGACAACATTTTGTGTATGGACTGGAGATGATCATATTCATAACTCAGATTATGTCCATGGTGAGGCTAGATAAACCACCAGAAATACATACTGGTACTTAACTACATAATGTTAATGCTGAATAGAACAATACGATTAATTCTAGCCTAAATACTGTAATATTTAATTGTGGTGGAACAGTAATATATTGTGTGGGCCTATGTTAGGAAATATATTGTGTAACACAATCATTATTGCTGTATACTTCAGGGAGTTCCCTGCTGGCTTCATCTAAATGGATGGTGTCGCTCGAGGGGAGAGTGGTCTGTGTTTTGGAAAATCAGTCCGACTTTGCTGCTGCCCTCTCTGTGCTCTTCGGCTGTTTCTACGTGTTCAATACAGAGTACCAGGAGGCAGCCTCAGCAACACTGGAGCTTATTCAGAGGCAAGTATTGAGCATTTATTAATCCAGCACTTACATTTGTCTTGCATGCCTTGCAGTTAAATTTCATTTAGTTTTTGCTTATCTCACTTTTGAGAGACTTACCTAGTGTTGCAAAGGAAGGGTATATTACTGGAAACTTTAGTTTACCAGTAAACTACCAGATATTTTGTTTCTTTCAAGGATTTTATATAATATATTACAATACATACAGTGGCCCTTTTGGGTACCTCAGATTATCACAGGTGTCTGTAATTATCTCTGGCCCTCTGTGTGGATTTATCACATGTACATATATTAAATAATTAAAGAAGATGATTTTAAAATAGAAAACACAGTTGTAAAGCATCCTAAATATAATCCATCAATTTAGTGAATACCATTTTTTTATTTGTTTCAGCATGAAGTATCCTTTATCTTTTTCACTTATTTATTTTACTATGTCGGTATGCATTTGTTGTCCATGTTTTGGTGTGAAACTGCTGGCAGTTGTAAAAAAAAAAAAAAAAAAAAAAGAAAGTAAATAGTTGGAAGAGTTGCAGAGTTAATTGAAAATAATGCCAACGTTAATTAGATTTTTTTTCATTAATTAGGCTATTTTCTCTTGAATCTTATAGTCTATCTACTAGAAACTCATGGACAATATAGACACAGATGTAAAAAATAAATAAAATAATACTATATATGAATACATATTGTTTAAGTTATTCAAGTATAAATGACCAAAGTTGCAATAGATTGCCATACATTTTCTCTTAATTACCAAAACTACTGAAGATTCTGGTAGATTAGTAAATTACCGGTAGCTTTGCAACCCAAATTGAAAGAATTGTGAAAGCAATGCCTGGATTCACTAACTCTTCCATGTTGACTGTTTAGGTTTCTAGTAGGGATCAACCCAAATGAAGGAACCAAATGCTCTTCATACCTTGATTCAGAAGCCGGGGTGAGCCGCAGGACTGGAAGAGTTGTGCAAAGGAAGACCGATGCAGTTGCCACATTCCTCAAAGACCTGACTGAATTTGAATGGTAGAAACAGTTTAATAGGAGATTCAAACACACAAACAAGGACGCACATACATGATACATAGCTTCAAATGTTGTAATGTTGCTCTTGTTTAGTGTCAATCAATCACCACTACAGATTGCATTTGAGATCTATCATGAAATGCATCTTGGAATATTTGTCCTATGTTTCTGTCGGCTGGCCCTGTCTGTGATGGGGAAACGTGATTGTATAACTTTTGTTATAATGATGTTCTAAATGATTACCGGAAGTGTTTTTTGTTGTTGACAGATTTAAGATGTTTTGTAGACTTATTGTAAACAAAATCAGTGTGATAAATTCTATTTTGTTCGAAACAAGTTCCCATTTCACTACAGTGTGAAAGGGGCAGTGCAGATGAACTTGATTTTTCTGCTTTAAAAAAAATATATATTTCCACATGATGAGGTTGTAATAAAACTGAGAAATTGTGAAAATTATGCCCTTAGTTGTGTAAGAGCTGTTTGAAAATTGGTTGCAATTTCAGCCTGTTCAGTTGGGATGGAATTTTGGCCCACTTCATTATGTCGCAATGTGATCTGATTATAATAGACCAATGATTGTTCATATGGGTAAGGGGGTTGGCTCTAGACCATTCTGTCAGCCAATCAGATCTGTGTATGTAAATAATGTATATTCAAATGTGTTTCCTAACGCCCACATGATCAAACTGAGCATTTTAAGGGCCGAAGGAGGCTCAGGGAAATAAATGGTTATTAAACATACGTTGAATATGTTGGAAGTTATTTTCATTAAATAAACACAGTGATTTGTTATACATATGGTGGTGATTTAAAAATAGAATTACAAAGACTGCATGGGGGCCTAAGCTGTTATCTTTTTCAATATTATTTATTTGTGATAAAACATCCTCTTTTGGATTAAACGGCATTTTGCCATTGCCAATCTAGCTTGAGTGGAATTTGTCTACAGTGCAGTGTTTCTCTCTGACTGGTAGCCAATTAATTTCACACCTTAAATACAGTAAAATGTTCAAGTTTAAATACAATTGGCCTTAAATCAATACAATCTCCATTAATCCCCAATTCATTCAACCTGTATTTGATGTGATTTTGATTTGATGTGTGCGCTCTGCTGCTGAGTAGGTTATTTAAAAAAAAAAAATGCACTTGAATGGGATTAATAGTGAGTGGGGAGGCTATGCTCAAAACTCACCCAATCTAGCTGATTGTAATAGGCGACACTCGGGGTACCTGTTCAAGAGGTTATTTTGACTGCATCTACTGTTTGTCAAATCAAATGTACTACTCATGTGCTCTCCTTGACATGTTTCTGTTTGTTTCTTTGTTCATTCTTTATCAAATTTAACCAATAGAACTCATGGCTCAACGAAGAAGGTGTGTGACAACTGCAAAAAGTTGTTAAATTGTGCTTCTAAAATATGTGAGAGCTGCAAAGCTGTGCAGCCTTTCAAGAAGTACCACAAATTACGCAATAAGGCAATGGACAAGACACTGATGGAATGGGCAAGAAAGACCATCCTGCACAACAACGTTGCCAGGTTCCTGGACTCACTTTTCATAATGGTAACCCTCTACATTTCTGGAAACATTCTTAGCTTTATTCCATTTGAATTGAAATAATTCCCATTTTATTTCTGATTAGCAGCCATCTGATTGAAATGATAATTCTGTAAACTCTTTGTCTTCTTCAGCTCCGTAAAGTACATGCTCTGGGCTTTAGGCCCATCCTCCTCATAGGGAAGCAGTCCCGTGGAGGCTGCTGGGGAGTAGAAATCATGATGCCCACCAACCCTCAGCCAGGTCTGGAGGAGGACTGCCTCCAGGAGCTGCTCAAATACTATGAATCTTTACTGAAGCGTAAGTTACCATGCACTCTCTACAGCATACACAACATACACTGAGTGTACAAAACATTAAGGACACCCGCTCTTTCCATGACAAACTGACCAGGTGAATCCAGGTGAAAGCTAAGATCCCTTATTGATGTCACTTGTTAAATCCACTTCAATCAGTGTAGATGAAGGGAAGGAGGCAGGTTAAAGAAGGATTTGTAAGCCTTGCAAACAATTGAGAAATGGATTGTGTATGTGTAACATTCAGAGGTTTAATGGGCAAGACAAAATATGGGCCTTTCAATGGTAGTAGGTGTCCTTAATGTTTTTTATACTCAGTATACGTTCAACAGCATACATACAACAGCATATACCAACAACTTCCCTCTGTGTAACAACATATTAAGTTGAAGATTGCAGAATGTATGCTACATTATTTATAAAAAATACCTGCCATTTTTCTTCAAACAGATATGCCTGACAACCAGTCCCCCACCAACTCCACAAAAGCCACCAGTGGTAGTGCCCTAGAAGGACAGGAGGGACAGGATGGAGACGTGGGTGACGTTATCACTGGGGAAGGAGTGGACAAAAGGGCTGCAGATGTGGAAGTGGGAGAAGACGATGGAGATGAAGAGGACATGGAACCTGACTACCGGCCACCTGCCAAGAAGACAACGTAGAGTGAGCTTCACTACACCACAGAGGTGTGCTCTCCAAACTCTATTTAGCCATAATAGTATTTTTTTTAATGTTGTATGCATGTTCCTGTTTTCTATCAACTATTTGTCTGTGTGAGAGGCCCGATAAATAAACCACTTAAGGCAGAAAAACAGCATCATTCATTATTTTAATCTCCTTGTTGAAATGTACCAATCCAGACAAAATACATACATCTACTGAAATGTAAAACAATAACAGTCCACCAAGGTTTAGGCTTACTTCAATTTGTGCACGGTCTGTATTTATGACTGGTTATCAAATCAAACTTTATTTGCCGATGTTATCACAGGTGGAGTGAATTGCTTGTGTTTCTATCTCCAGCAGTGCAGTGATAATACCTAGAAAACATTAAGTACATCATCCAAAAGCAAAGGTTGGGCAGTTCTACTACAACAGCCCTAGTGTGTGTATCTGTGTTGTGGAGCCTGTGTTCATACTCATTCTCTCTTCAGGTATTATCAGAAGAGGGTGCTGATATCAGATCTACCTGAAGAGACTCAGAGACAGCAGAGGGAGGCCTGGAGAGAAGCATCCAGACGCCGACGTGCCCGTGAATTGTCCTCCCTTCAGACGAACCCCACACAGCCCTGCCATCTCCCCCAGAACACAGAGACACCTGGGGGGACTAGGGGACGCCACAGGGGCAGGCAGTAGGGTGGAAAGTTTGGATAGCTACTGGACAGTCTTCTTTTGACATTCTATACAGACCACTTACTTAAAATGAGATCTTGAGCATGGCCTTTAACAATTTCAGGACTGAATAGATACCTGGTTCATCTCTGTAATTGATGTCATTGAGCCTATCAACAGGAGGCACTGTTTGTGCATGTTTAGGAGTTTCCTGACAGGTTGAACTTACAGGTGTAACTTGTCATCCATACTTGCAGCGTTATTCTATCAGGTGTTTAATTTAGCATAAAATGTTGTACAGTTTGTAATAGCAATAAAGTGAGACAAATGTTTTTCCTTTTTCCTTTATTTCAAATGGTCCTGATTGGAAACAATTGAATAGTTGTTATAGAATTATGACCAACATAAATCTCTTGATTTTGGAAAAATATGACTTATTTATATCTTTATTACCTTATGATTGAACAAGTTTGAATACCCTCATTAAGAGCTTAGGTGGCAGCCTCCCTGGATCCTTTGCTATTTACAGACCGCCCTAAAACTGCTGTTGAAGATGCTCTTCTCTATCTCCCCCACAGAGCACAATATTCTTTGACTTCTCCAGTGCATTAAATACCATTCAACCCCACATACTGGCCCAAAAGCTTACGGACATTCATCTCAACCCACACATAATCAAATGGATTGTGATCTGACCAATAGACCACGGTTCGTAAGACTGAACCAGGCAGTATCAGATCGGATATGTACAAACATGGGGGACCCCAGGCTTCTTAATGAGTGTAATAACGACTGATTTATGGTTAATGTTGTTTCTGCTTGTTTCCCCAGAGTAGGATAGACAACAGCATTTCTTAACTCCTTTGAATTGAACTCTATGTTTTATGGCCTCTAAGGTGCAGGTGCCTTCGTACTGTATGTGTCTATCTGATTTCATCATGTGTTTGTTACATGTCTTCTCTTGTCCTTGTAATTTATTGATGATGCTTAGTGCTAAAACCATTTCCCAAGTCGGGATCAATAAAGTACTACTCTACTCGTCACAGAAAATATAAGCACAAATTACTTAATTATGAATCCTTTATCTTGACTAAATGCAGCTTGATATAACATTGAGAAGATGAACTATCTTGACAAACCTTATGTGTGGAGTGATTCTAACTGTAGATAGGAAATGTGCATACAGAGTAACTCAAGAGGTTGCACCAGTGTAGTCAAACAGGCAATACAGTAACCCCTTTTGGACCACAAGCAGAAATAAGGCAGGTTGTGAGATATGAGATGTTGATTATGATAGGTTGTATTAGATTGTATTCTACAGACTCGGTGGCGGTTCTAGCTTGCATGCCCCCCCCCCCTCACACACACAAAAAAAGCACCATTCTGCACTAACTGTAATTTTTATTCACCCCAAAATACTCAATATATCACAAAATATAAAAAATATCAGCATAATTTAGACGTATTCTAAGTTAGCCTACAGCATTTGAAATTCACCTTACTGAGCTTGGGACCTAGTCAATATAATCACAGAAAACCTTTATCATGTCACCTCAATGAAAGTTAACCAAATCAATCATGTGCTAGTTAGGTTGTAATCGTTTTGCTGCAGGCTACACACATTATCATGATGAAACTGTGTGAAATTATATCCAATGTTATGTAAGCTAGTTGGCCAGAAAACGGAATATTGTCGCCCTATGTGTAATAGCATAGCAAGCAACATAGGCTAACAAACACAAGTGTTATACTGGCCTATTTCATTACATGCATAATATTATACTCATAAAGAGATGACATAGTTGCACACCTTTATCTTTTGCACGTTTCTCCTCTTCTTTAACTGGGCACTGATGGCTTAGACCTTTTCTTATCCATTTGTGTTGATTTGGCACTCAAGCACCAATACATTACCCATCTCCCAACACTGTCAACCAAGAGTTAAGACTAAACCAATTCACCTTGGTGGTGTGCAGACTGGTTTTATATTATTCTTAACGATTTCGCACAAACCAGAAAATGTCTCTGAAACTATATATTCACAGTATTTTGAATGAATTGTGGTTTATTTGGTAGCATTTCATAGTGTGACTGATTTGACTAATTGCATTAGTGCTGTAGAAAGTTAGAGGTGCACTATTTGGTAGATTCCTCCGCTCCCCCTACCTCTGGCTTCCAGTGGTGATACCTGAGGTCAACCTACCCCCTCCCCCCTTCCCATCTAGTACTTCTGAGTGTGAGACCTTCCCAGGCAGTAGCCTGTCAAGCTCACAAACTAGAATCAGGTTAATTGACCCACAGTCCCACACGGTGACATGATATCATTGACGTGACGTGCAAATGAACGATAGAAAACCTATTGTGCAAATGTCACCATTCCAAAAACAATTGTGTGGTGCCCCGTGCCACCCCCGGCAAGATGCCGCCCTGGGCGGCTGTCCATGTCGCCTAATACCTAAATACGCCACCGTGTCTCTGAATTATAAACAATGTATGAGAAGGGGTTATAGTAACAATCTAACACTTTACACTTCAACATCTTGAAATATTAAATTTTATTAACAAAAAAAAATCTCTGTACAATGTTGCATTGAATATCATCACTAAAGCAGCATAGAGTATCGCCAGTGTATGTAATTTGTAATAATCTATTGCATGTAGGCTCCATCTTCCATTGCCTAGCCCTAGTGCTTATAGAAAACGTACAAATGAACATAGAAACATCAACATGTATGGCATATCATGGACAGAAGAACCTTAACCTGAAATATTGCTCTGGTGTATTTATTTTCCCATTGTTTATTATAACAATAACACAAACATAAATAGCAGAGGTGTCATGCCCAAATGGGTCAATGGGGAACATGCTCCCCTCAGATTTGTCCTGTTTAAAGATATTTACATTATATACAGTATGTACAGTACCTTCAGATGGTATTCACACTGAACTTGTGGGATTCAAATTGATTTCATTGTCATTTTTTGGTCAATGATATATACAAAATACCCTGTTATGTCAGTGGAAGAAAAAGTATATATATTTTGTATTAATGGAAAATAAAACACTAATATATCTTGATTAGATAAGTATTAAACTCCCTGAGTCAATACATGTTAGAATCACCTTGGGCAGGGATTACAGCTGTGAGTCTTTCTGGGAAAGCCTCTAAGAGATTTGCACACCTGGATTGTACAATACTTGCCCATTATTCTTTAAAAAATGTGTCAAGCTCTATCAAGTTGGTTATTGATCACTGCTAGACTGCGATTTTCAAGTCTTGCCATAGATTGTCAAGCTGATGATTTAAGTCAAAACTGTAACTAAGCCACTCAGGAACATTCAATGACGTCTTGGTAAGCAACTCCAGTACATATTTGACCATGTGTTTTAGATTATTGTCCTGTAGAAATTTTAATTTGTCTCCCAGTGTCTGTTGGAAAGCAGACTGAACTAGGTTTTCCTCAAGGATTTTGCCTGTGCTTAGCTCTATTCCGTTTCTTTTTATCCCAAAAAAAACTCCCTAGTTCTTTCCAACCCATAACATGATGCAGCTACCACCATTCTTGAAAATATGAAGAGTGGTACTCAGTGATGTGTTGGATTTGCCCAAACATAACACTTTGTATTCAGGACAAAAAGTGTATGTATTTGCCACATTTTTTGCAGTATTACTTTAGTGCAAACAGGATGCATGTTTTGGAATATGTGTTATTCTGTACAGACTTCCTTCTTTTCACTCTGTATTTTATGTTGATGTTGTTGATCCATCCTCAGTTATCTCCTATCACAGCCACTAAACTCTGTTACTGTTTTAAAGTCACCATTGGCCTCATGGTGAAATCCAAGAGTGGTGTCCTTCCTCTCCGGCAACTGATTTAAGAAGGATGCCTGTATCTTTGTAGTGACTGGGTGTATTGATACACCATCTAATGTGTACAATTAATAACTGCACAATGCTCAATGTCTGCTTTTATTTTTATTTTTTACCCTTCTTCCCCGCTTGTCTTTGTAGTTGAATCTGTGCTTGAAATTCACTGCTCGACTTAGGGACCTTACAGATATTTGTATGTGTGAGGTACAGAGATTGGGTAGTCATGTTAAACAGTATTATTGTATACAGAGCGAGTCCAGACAACTTATTATGTGACTTGTTAAGCACATTTTTAGGCTTGCCATTACAAAAAGATTGCATACTTATTGACTCAAGTTACATTTTTTATTAATTTGTTAACATTTCTAAAAACACAATTCCACTTTGACATTACGGGGTATTCTGTGTAGACAAGTGACACACAATCTGAATTTAAAAAAACAATAAGAATAACAAAGAATAACCACTAATCAGGAGTATACAGACAGCTCAAAAGGTATGCTTAGATATGCAGAAAAACAAAAGTGTTTAACATAGAATTAAGCGTAATGATTATGGCTGTAGATAGCAAGACAAATATGTTTCATGTGTTTGAAAAATGCAAAATTCTCCAACTAATGAACAGGAGCCAAGCCATCCTCACATACTTTGTGCCCCCTCAGATTTTTGGAGTACATGACGCCCCTGATAAATAGTACAGATATTCAAAATTACAACATTATAAAGAACATTAATGAAACAAAAGTGAAGGCATTCATTCATTACTGTATGACTGTATTTCATCCATATGCTCTGTTCCTATGTAGAAGCGTAGTGACGTTGGCGCGTGTTTTACGCACGCAGAACATAGCGTAGCCACATAGCCTGCTCTGCACTGCCTCATATCATTATGTTAATGCGAGACTGTTACACTGCAGATATTGATTGATTTTATTGATATGTGTTACGACTTGTAGTGAAATGCGACATTTAGCCTTGCATTAATCCCTTATGTATAATTCAACTTTAGGTAGCTCGAAGGAATGGTTTAAAATGTAAAATGCTCAAATCATATGCTCTTATAAGAGGCCTAATTTGTCGAATAGTATGCACCGGTATTTAGGTTAGCTTTTCCCTTGTAGCCCATGCAATAGTCTGCCTGTCTGCAAACAAACCCCCATCAACAAGGGCGTCTATCTTTCGCAACGTCCAGGTTTGTGTAGGCCTACATGTAAATATTTACGCATTCAAACCGACGACAGACAACTAAAATATGAAGCTTACTACCACCATGGCTATTGGCTACTGTTCAGATAAATGACCAGTTCATTTCTGTTATTTGTTCTTATTCCGCTCACAAATGTGCTCTATTCTAGCCAGACAGCTGCGGCTGTTCTCGTGAACAAAAGCGACAGGCGCGCGCCAGCAGCTGACATCTCCAATCCTGCGCTGAAGCATGTCTCCATATTCTGAATGTACCTAGTGTCTCATTTTTATTCGATTAAATATAATCTAACATTGTTTACGAATACATGATTCATTTTAAATAGCATATATGTGCTGTAGTGCCGATATTCGTTCTGGGCAGGTTATTTAGGCGTTTGTTATTCAAGGTTTTAAAATGAAGACCACGTTTTACGCTGTATTTTGATGCTGACGGTTTGGATTGATCTGCTGTTGCTTTGGGCAGTTGACGACTGGTTTGGAGCTTATTGTTTTCGGACAAAGATCATCTCACGTCTGGACTCGCAGGAAACCAAATACTGGCATTTGTTTTTCACACCACTTCTACTTTGGAAATACTAAGTGTTTGGCTTTAAAACACTGGCAATTTTGAAAGCATACTAATTTCATGCCTACTGTCAGATCCTAAATATAGCTGCTTATTCAGGTAGGCTATATCAAATTTGGTTCAGTGAAGTCTTAAACTGCTAGGCTATGTTTTGTTCATTTTCTGATAAGTTTCTTTTAAAAACATTAACATGTTATCTTGTTTCAGGACCATGCTCTCAACTGTAGGCTAGTATAGGCTAGTGCAGAATAAAATATTATAATAAAGTGGTAGGTGTATATTGTAGAATATATGGGAAATGTGTATAATTTCAGTTTGAGAAGATACACCATTGATATATGACATCTTAAAATATTTTAAATAAATATTTTATTTAAGTATATACATATAGTTTTGAACAAGAATGAAGTCCTTACCTTATGCACTGCAATGTGTCCTGTCAATTAGTGAGCTTACCTGTTGGGCTTTCAAAGCGCGGACACCAAAATTGGCATTTGTCATCCGCCACCCCTTAAAATGATAATTTGTTTAGTAATATATGAAGAAAAACATTCTTAAAAATTACATTTTAAACTTCAGGAGCTTAATTACCTTCTCATTGTGTGAGTGGAAAGCTCCTTGTCCCAGTGGATACATCTCTGCACTTTTGGAGAGGGACACTTGGAGACAGTGCTCTCTTTTCGCTTGATTGCATCATATTCACACCAGAATATTTTCCTCTGTATTCAAATGGTCTGTTTCAATAAAAAGGGGTCTCTGTGTGTCCAAAATATCCCCGAGCAATGATTTTGGGCAGCTCTAAGAGGCCCCAAGGCTTGGTGAATCCACAAAAACCCAGTGGAAACTCTCTGAGAGCTCATTTGTGCAGCACGTTACAATTGCTTCTCAGCATTGGCTGTATGACTGGTGGATGGGCCATATGATGTGAAAGCCATTGGGGGGGAGGACAGAGGGAGTTAGGGGAGGGGTATTTACTATAGGGCCAGTGTCATACCGTTTGAAAGGGACATGTTGGCCCCTGTGGGACTATGTACCCAAATAGGCCCTTTCTGAGCATCTGGGGTCTTCTGTATTTTACAGTAATGGTTGAGTCCAAAATGAGCACCCCTACACATTCAACTTACATGGAAGTGCCCCTTTTGCAGGGATTTCTGGGAAGAAGAAGGAGGCTATCGAGGTTGGGACTTTGGAGAGAGAGAGGTATAGAGAGAGGCACTTTGTAAAGGTAAGAAAAGCTCTGTTCCACTATGGTTAGGGTGCCATTGGATGAATATGGGGTATATAGAGACTCTAATCTCAAAATATATCCAGAAAAATTTAGGTTTTCAGGTGCTAGGTGGTGTCTGTATAATGTTATAGAGAAGGGAGGGTCAGGCCATTATGCTGTGCATAAACAAGGAAATATGGAAGCACGGCTAGGGGGAGCCATAGCTGGGAAGGGAAGGGAGCATGCTGGCTCTATGCTACTGCAGAGGAGATGTTTGTTGGATTTAGTACTCACAAAGTCAGTAAAACTCCGGAAGAAACTGTATTGTTGTCTATTGTGTTAATTAGTCAGTTATTGTCAGATTTATATTGGTCTCAGGGCTGTTGTCCAAAGGGAAGTGCCCAAACTGCCTCACAGGCTGTGCTCTGTAAAGAAAGATGGGAAGATGTCATGATTGAACAATAAGAGACAGAAAATTATTCAAATAAAGAGCAAACATGCAAATGGTAAACTTTGCAAAGATTTTAGTGTGAGATAACATGTAGAATTTAGTTAGCTTGCTCTGCTATGTGCTTTTTTTTTAGAGAGCTGTAAAGATGGCCGCTCCACTGTAGGGAGAGTGGTGAGAGTAACTGCCCACTTCCTGATTGAAGCACCATCGCAACTGCTTTGTTTGCATTCATGCTCAGGCAAAATGTGTTGTTTGAATACAAATGACCAGCTTTAACTTAGAATTAAGTTAATTATTTTGGAAATAATGGTGGTATTTGAGGTTACAGGACATGGGCCTAGACTAACTGCTTCAAACAGGGAGTGCTGCAGTGTTCTGAATCTCTGAAGGCTCAGCTATACAGTAGCACAGTGGTGATCGGTTAACCTGAAAGGGAGACGTTAGTTTAACGGGCCTTGGGGCCTGGTCAGCTGTTTCCCTGAAATAACATATCGGGTTGACAGTCCATATACATAAACTTTTCCATACATACACTTTTCTACCTTGTACAAACACAGTTTACTATGGGATGGGTAGAATTGAAACCACCAGTTATAAAGCTTCCGATTGGGAGGAACAGTTAAGCACAGGCTTCATTTGCACAAAGGGTTAAATTACACTGCCGCTTGCTTGCATTTCTGTGATGATGATAGACAGAGTATTAATGTGAAAATGTCTGTAATAGTGCTTTATGTTTCTTAATTGACTTAATTCCTTGCTGTTTTTGTAGTTTTAGAAAAAAAAATGGTCCCCAGGTTAAAGAGAACAATTAACCCTTTCATGACCTACTTTTCAAAGCTGTATTGGGTTGAGTCGGGGGTGATGGGTAACAAGTTCTTTCTCAGATGCGGTGTTATCTGTAAAGGGAAAGACACAAAAAGATAAATAATTACACAAATGAATGTGTATCCATAGATATATTTTAGATCTCAGAAAGTGACATATGTTGTCTCACCGGTGTGGTAAAGAGCACCGAAAGCCAGATCATATTCTCATGAAAACTGGGCTTTTAATCAGATTTCTTTAAGCTACTATCTCCCCATTTGCTTCTTTTCAAGTGCCTTCTTTCCCCCATATTAATTTAAATACCATCCTATCCAAACCCACTAACCAATATTTGCCTGAATGTAAAGGGTTAAAACATGCTCTGGAGAGACATTGCTACGCAGTCCATATAGTTGGTGCTGAAATCTGACTGAGTTTTTTTCCCCACATAAAAATATGTACATTTACTGCCCCCTCTGGTAGATTCAGGCAGAAAAGAGTGAATTTGACCAAAGACAAACAGGCAACCTGGGTGTTTCTCACACTATATAGTGTGCAGTGCCTCAACTCTTGATAAACCCTTGTCTCCGCCTGTACATGTGGGTGAACCTCTGCCAGAACCCATGTACATTTAGCCACTGTTGTAATGCCACAACTGGGGTGTATGTTTGTAGTGGCTGTGGTCTCAGCAGGCATTCCTATCCTGCCATTTGCACTCAATGAGATGAGTGACTAAAAATGAGATTATGAGCAGGCTCTCACTTTGACACCGCTCTCAGTCTGATATCTGTCGAATTCAACTCGTGACTTCGGTACATTAAGGCTGTGCTTTTTCAAAAACACCTTAGTCTACAATTACGCGTTTCTGTAACATAGTTGAACATGAGCACAAGTACCACTGTGAAGAATGAGAAATCACTCCTCAGACATTAATCCTCAACTCGTATAAGTTAAATTAGCCTCTGAATTCCTCCACTAGAAGACGGTGAAATGATTTAACTTCATGTACAGTAGTGTCTTTGATGTAGTACTATAGTTATGCCAACTGTGCTGCCCTACAACAGGTTTCTCTTCCACCAAGATTGAGCTCAGTCTGTCATCTCTGCTTCTCTGTATGACTCAGTGTCCCACCCAGTGGCTGGTAGCGCACATTGCTTCTAACTACCACTCGAAGGGCATGATTTCCTCAATGAGCCTGCTAGCGTTGCTATTGCAGCTACACTGGAGCTATCAGTCTCTTCCTTAGAGGCACATTCAAAGCAGCGTGGTGCTGAAGTGTTGAACGGAGGGCTGCTATGCTAACAGAGATAGCTGTTAACTCCTTCACTGACAAATACAATGTCTCTGTATAGTAGGCAATGTGATCCCCTTTTAAAAACTGCATGAAAGTCTGTAGAGAGAAATGCTGTCTAATCTCATCTAGAAATTGAAAGAACACTATTAGCTGTGCACAGATGCAGTCATATTTTCCCCAAATCTTGATGGATGTTGTCTTTTCTTTAGGCGTCACATCGATCAGAGCCCGAAGTCGCAGTCCAGGAGCTTGTCAAACCCTCCAACGTAAGCAATTCCTCCACTCACTTGTCAACGGCTACAAATACTTCTTTACACATTTTACTCAGATCATTTTACTTAGATATTTTACTCACTGGGATAATACAAAGGCTCTGTCTGACACTTTTTAGTATAGCCTACATGAATTATTTTACCGACATTTCTGTCAAATAATAAGGGTGTTTTATGGAAACTTATTGCAATGTGTATAACATTATTTTGCTTGTTGCTACAACTCTGGGTGTCAGTTGCTCGATAGCTGTGGTACGGTTGAGGGCAGCAGTGAACACCCTCATCCCAGCAGTTTTTTTGTGTGCACTTGTATCATCTGGCATCATATAGTGTCTTTGATGTAGTACACTACAGTTTAAGTCAACCGTGCTGCCCCACAACAGGTTTCTCTTACACCAAGACCGAGCTCAGATATTCTGTCATCTCTGCTTCTCTGTATGACTGTGTCCCGCCCAGTGGCTGTTAGCGTCCATTGCTTCTAACTACCCCTCAAAAGGTATGACTTCCTCACTGGAGCTACCAGTCCCCTCCATAAAGGCACATTCACATCGGCCTTGTGCTGAAATACTGAAAGGAGGGCTGCTATGCTAATGTAATGGAGGTAAGGAAGTGACATACGCTTACTCCACATAACTAGCTTAAATGTCGCCAGTGGTGCTATCCTATCAGATCATTTTCTATAGAGCAACTGGTTGGTAAGTTGTCAAGGAGGGCGGTTGCGTGTGTTTGCGATTAGAGCGCCACTGGTTTGAGCCCAGTAAGGGGACGCAGGGACAGTGGAGGAAGCAAAGCTGTTAGCAGCACACTGGTTTAGGTTTCACTGACAGAGATGGCTGTTAAGAGGTTAACACCTTCACTGCTGTCCAATATCAACTGGAAATTGAAAGGACACTATAGGCATCTGAGTCACAGACCAGGAGTTAGCCATTACAATTCCTCCACTCACCTGTCAACAGATACAAATACAGAATTTTACTTAGATATTTTGTTCACAACAATGATACAAAGACTCTGACACTTTTTAATGTAGCCTACATATCACCTCCACTTTGATTAAAGCGTTCACAATTTTACCTATGTTTCTGTTTTATGTAAACTTACTGCAATGTGTACAGTTTTATTTTAGCTGTTGCTATACCTCTGTGAACTCCTTAGCTGACAATGGGTATCAGTTGCACGACAGCTGTGGTACTGGTGTTAGTATAATGGATGTCACGCTTCTTGCTTAGCGAGTACCACTTCCTGATTCGGCTCACACACAGGCTCAAACCCAGGATTTCTTGTTTTCTAGCACATGTGACCGCCCTCCCGAAGCGTCTTACCAGTCACGCCACACAAAAAGCTAGCTATATGGTGGCACAAAGTGGGGAGACTTCCGGGTGAAGTTTTACATATCCCCCATGTGCTACATTAGAAGCTGTCTTGAGACAGCAACCATGGACACCCTCATCTCAGTAGCTCTTTGTGTGTGCAGTTGCATCATAACCTTCTAGATAATTTCCATGTAAACCTTCTGAAGACACAGCCAAAGAAAACACCAAATATTTCAAAAATCTTTTAGCACTTTGTCATTGTCACTCCTCAGTTCTCTAGTTCCATTCACATTAATGAAAGATTTCCATGGAAGTTGGCATCACTCGACACTGCAGCCATGGGATAGTGAACCAATCAAAGTGGATTGAAGAGTAGCCTTTTCCCCGTAACCCAATCAGCATTGTGTATGCATGAGCCACTCCCACACCCTGCCCTTACATGGCACGGAGGACTGGCCAAGGTCTACAGATGGATGTAAAGGCTGCTAGTTCAGAGACAACAGGGCCACAATACTAAGACCACTACAACTATTACCACAACTACCAAGAGCACTACTACAGAACCAGGAGGGGAACAGCTTCCGACTTGTCTCAGGTAAGATTCGATTACTAATCATAATTTTAGATTAAATCAATGAACATTGAATTTATCAAGAACAATAACATATTTTTTGGTCACAATTTCAGATTGAATAGTGCTAGTTGTAGAACGCACTGATATCAAAAGACGTAATCCCTTCCAATGATTGCATAAGAAATGGTACATTCATCAATACTCTGAGAAAAGTATTTATTTAACTAACATTTCCATCTAATGTGTGACATATAAGGTTTTTTAAACTCCAGTTTCAGAACTGGACAGCAACCATCTGCCACTGGCTGCAGAAGAATACTTATAATATTCTGTTTGTTAAAAATAAGGGGCATAATGTTGTGTTCCAATGTTGTAGAGAGTCAGCCGATGTTCAAAGAGCAGACTGTAATCTGTTCTTCAGCTGTACGACAATATTGTATTGATATTCAGCTAAATTCCAGATGCAGTTGCAGAATGTGCGTACACACTCACATGTTTGTCAAAGATTCACGAGGCTGCTTTGTGGATATTCTGAATACAAGTCAAAGCAAATCACCCCACATGATTGAAATGCAATAAAGTTGGCACTACTTGCAGACGTGAGCGATGTAAATACTAAAATACTCTCTTCTCTCTCCAGGACAACAGTGAAGTCGTATGTGTAGCAGCAGCTATGGAGACAGGAGACAGTGGTCATAATCCGACAAGGCATGGAGAAAGTCTCCTCCTTCGCCGCCACCATCAACCCACTCTTCGACATAGTCACTGCAGTGGTGAAGGTGACAAAGGACCTGGTCGCCAAATACCTCACCCAAGACCTGGACACCCAACAATTGGGCCACATCCACGCCAAGCTGGAAAGCATCTTCAAGACAAACCAGCAGATTCTGAAGCAGATTCACCTGAATGAGGTCAATGAGAAGTACAGCAAGTATGAGGAGTATATGAAGCACCAGTACACCGCTCTCAACACCATGGTGAAACAGTTCAATAACGACCCCGAGGGAAGAGAGCGCTACATGAAAGATTTCCAGGAAGTCTATGAGAGAGACAAGGATACCCTTGCTCTAGACACATACTACAGCAGTGTCATAAAAGAGAATACAACTTTTGAACAAAGGGGTTTGCTGGAGGTGTACCTAGAGCACTACAAGCAAAACCGAGATGTCTTTCGCATGGGCCTGATGACACTAATGGCATATACGGTGGTCACAGAGGATGATGAGGTTGAAGTCAGAGAGAAATGGGCCCCCAGGGTGAAGAAGATTCAGGCCAAGATGGATGAGGCGCTTGGCCTGTGTGAGGGGAACTGATCCTCATCTCCCAGGGTCGGGTGGGCATATGAGGGCTTTAAAGGGATACTTTGGGATTTTGGCAATGAGGCCCTTTAACTACTTCACCAGTGTCAGATGAACTCATGGGTACCATTTTTATGTCTGTGTCCAGTATGAAGGAAGTTAGAGGTAGTTTTGTGAGTTACTGCTAACTAGCATTAGCGCAATGACTGGAAGTCTATGGGTATCTGCGAGTCATCTAACTCTGGGGAAAGTAGATAAAGGGCCTCATTGGCAAAATCCAGAAGTATCCCTGTAAGCTGTTAAAAGCTGTTTGGAGACTCATCCTCTTCCCTCAATTTAAAAAGAAAAGTAATTTCCTTTTGGGTGGTGGGCGATATTCTTTGTCAATGAATGGAATGAATTAAATCTAGATTGTATAATATTTTGCTATGATCAGTGTTGCACTTCAGCCCTCATGTTTTCAATTTACCACTGCCGACTCTGTCGTTTATTTTCAGAAATGAGTCTGAATGCATACTTTATGGTAACCTTGTATATCATTGTTTTTTCTTCCTTCGATTAAGTGTACTTTTGCTTCTTGACTTTTTCTAAATAAATGCTTTTTTGCACTTGTGATTCATTTTTATGCTCTTACATGGAGTTATGTAAATGACACCAATGGTGATAAAATGTAGTCCACTTTATTAGGTTCAAAACACTTACACAGAGAATGTTACAAAGCGTACAACATACTGATGAAGTTGATTTTCAACAGTGTTGGCCAGTGTTCATTTCAAACTATTTACAGAGTTCCAGAAACTCAGTGAGTGTTATTTTTTTTATTTGACTAGGCAAGTTGGTTAGGAACACATTCTTTTTGAACAATTATGGCCTACCGGGGAACTGCCTTGTTCAGGGGCAGAACAACAGATTTCTTTTACCTTGTCAGCTTTGGGATTCGATCCAGCAACCTTTCAGTTACTTGCCCAACGCTATAAGCACTAGGATACCTGCCGCCCCTAAAAAAGCTAAAGACACTTTCAAAAGTGTAACATTAACTCTGTGTAGTGTGGAACAATATACTTTTTTTGTCTTAAGTGTGACACTATTAGAGTTTAAAACATTCACTTTTCTTTTTTTAAGAACTTGTCAATAGATTGCTCTACTCTCTCTCTTTCTCTTAGACTCCTGTCTCTCAATCAGAAGCTACCACCCTCCCAAACACTTTCAAGCACTACCTGGTTTGGACTTCTGTGTTGTGACCCCCTGCTTGCCATCATGTCGGAGATGGAGATCGTGGAGGACCGGGCCAAGCTGAAACAGGGCCTGGTGAAGGTGCTGCAGTGTGTGGCCACCATCTCATCTGCTGCGGCTGTGGTCAACCCCATTTTTGGCGTGGCCGGCTCTCTAATCCGAGTGGTGCTGCACCACGTGGACGATGAGGACATCCAGACACTGAAGCGCGAGTTTGGCTCTGTCAACCGTGCCCTGGACCAGCTGTCCCAGCAGAACCGCGGTGCCCTGCTACAGATCAAGAAGGAGACGCTGGACGGCCAGTACTGCTGTGTGGAGGAAAACCTGCGCAACCAGTTCCGCAAGTTTATGGAGATGGTGGAGGCACGGCCCGAGCATTGTGAGCGCAAGAAGGTCGACTTCGAGGAGAGCTACTCCAACGACCTAGGCGACCAGAACCTGCACACACTCTACGAGGGTGTGGTGGGCAAGCCCAAGCTGTTCAGCCGGCCCATCCTGGAGGTGTACCTGAAGCACTCGCAGGGCGACCGCCGCACCATGGAGAACCTGTGCACGCGCCTCACATACCTCTTCTGCATCGGCCTGATCGCCCTCATGGGTTACGCCGCTGTCATCGGAGACGACGAGGAGGGCATCAGCGACGAGTGGACCGAGAAGATGGAGCACGTGCAGGAGAGGATGCAGGAGGCCCTCCAGAAATGCAAGTGAAGAAGAGGAGGAGGAAGAGGTGTCGAGGCTGCTACTTGTCCTTCCTCCATACACAGGACTCTCTCCACATTCCCTCTAGGAACCCCCCCCCCCCCCATCACTTTTCTCCTTACTCCAGGACAGCTGTGTATACAACGTCTCTATTTATTCAACCAGTTGATTGACTATCAATGTGGATCGTAGGAGGTTGGTGGCACCTTAACTGGGGAGGACGGGCTCATGGTAATGACTGGAGCAGAATTAGTGTAATGGTATCCAATACATCAAACACAGTTTCCAGGTGTTTGCCATTCCATATGCTCAGTTCAGGCCATTATAATGAGCCCTTTTCCCCTCATCAGCCTCATGTGATGTGGATTCATTATTCTTTAATGATCACATGGCTATTCACTGTTGGTACCTATGAGTTAGAGGTAAGTAAATGGAATGAAAACAGTTAATGATTTGCTTCATCCACAGCAGTAGTCAATGAACAGACCTATATAATATACGTGAATGTTGATATGGAAACCTGCATACACAGCGGTCTGACGATCAACATTTGGACTGGCTCTCAATTAGATGTAACTATGCCATTCCTATCTTCTAAAGAGTAAGATGGAGTGGTTTTAATGTCTGATAATACTCAGCACTTTCGAAAAAATATGTTCTCTTGCTGGTATTTGCTGGTGATTTAGAGGGAGACACAGAGAACAGGCTCATTCTGTTGCGTGAATGTAAGATTCACCATAATGGGTATCTTTTTGAACAGATATATACTCCATGCAATTCTAATAGCGTCACTGATGCAACCTAGCACTTTCAGTAAAAAGAAACATTATCTATACTGTGGACACTATTAACATAGCATGCCAATTGCCTAAATACAAAAACAATTGACTTTACAGTGGGTTAATTAGTATTACTTTACTAATTACTGTAGGTAATTTGTAACTATATATCTGCAGCTAAATTAACTGTTATTTAGCATTTAATTGGAGATAGCATAAAAAACTATTGATAAATAATGCACTGTAAAATCTAACTTAACCAAAATCTAACTGATAACAAATATCCAGAGTTATCTAAGAATGTATTTTTGGCGGGGATCCTATAGTTAACCCCACCCCCCACATACACAACACTAGCATTATGTTGCTTCCATAATTATTCAACAAAAAACACTAGACTGTCTGTCAAAGCGCTTTGGCCCGGATAATGAAGTCAGTGGAATGATAATCATACTGTAACTAACACTAAACACTTGTAGCCTGTTTTAATTTAATACCAAAACCGGCCTACTATACTGTCCAAAAACACTAGTTTCCTTTTCAACCATATTGTTTGGTATTTGTTTGTTTTCATGAACACACCACAGTATGGTGGGTGTGATGTAAGCCAACCAAGTGCAGTTACTACACTAAACTATACGTGACAACTAATCGCACAACAATACAACAGGTCAAAGTATACATTAGCTTTAAGTGCTTTCTCTCTTATGGGTTTTCTTGTATCACAGATCAATTAAGTATTTGCACAAATGTTTGTTTGTTTTTACCAAGGTTGCGTTCATAAATTCACTCTGGCCATATACTACGATTTCAGAGCACTCTCGTCTGTGTGTCATAGCGCAGAATAACGGATTAATTTTCGAACACGCAACACCCATTGAATATGACCTGTGTCAATAAACATCTGCAAAGAAAACATATTTAATTTTTTTGCCAGCAGCACAGTTAGTCACCAACACTCTACACAACACGAGTGAGGTGTTCTCTCATTTGTGTCTTGAAGTAGCTAGCAAGCTAGCCAACTTTAGCCAGTTATTTTAGGTGCTTGACTGCCGTTGTGAGGTCAGAACGCTCAGATCAACCCTACTCCCCGGCCAGAGCGTCCATTGTGCCCTCGAAACGCTCCAAGAGCGAAAGGCTCTGAATATACAAATTGAGAATCTGACAACACTCAAAATATATGAAGGCCCAGAGCGCACAAATTACGAACACACCCTAAATAATTTGATTTCTGGGGAATTATCTTTGCTCTGTGACCCCCTTTCTTTTCACTTAATCTATTATTTTCATATTTTGAAGCAATTTACACCAAAAGTAATGTAAGAGATATTTTTTTTTTAAACTCAAATACATTATGGTGATGTTTTGTAGATGTTTTCGGGATTTTATACATCTTAAATGGCCATAGTAGTTTTTATTTAGATAAGAATCCTCTCATAACTGACCAACAGTATCTTACACTGTGGTCCATGTTCCGTGTCCCCTTACTGTGTCTTGCCTAAGAAAGGGTTCACAAAGTTATGTTTTCTGTTCTTTACTTCATTTGTTCTTGTGCTCTAAAGCACTGCTGTTTGATTTGATCTCTTCTGTGCTATTAACCCCACTACTCAGATTTCCAGTGTGACTGATGCCATGTCTATACTCACAGATCCAAGAGAGCTCTCCATATCTGTGATTCAGAACCCTATATTCAATGGAATGGCTATTCTGTGGTACCAGTCCCTGTCTTTCATATTGTTTCAACTGAGATGTATGGCTGTTAAATTGTTATAATTCTGTACTGTTAAAATTAATAGATGGGAATATATTTACCACTTTAGGGCTTTCTGAAAATATATGCTCCTCGTCTAAACTTCATAGCCTATTTTTTGTTATGTTGTTCTTTGTTGGCTGGTTGTACTATGCAGCACTATCAATAAAGATTGAATGTAAAATATCACTTGTATTAGATTGATTTTATGCATTAAAATATCTTGAGGAATTCACAATAGTATTATCAATTTAACTTGGTTTATCTCAAAATGATGATGATGGGCAATACATACAAAAAAGTCTATACAATAAATCATACAATTAGATAAAGGCTCAGTGTAGTTACCGTCGCAAAGGGAGACTGCTAGAGTATTGAAAACAGGTGCAAAAAGATATCCTTTTTAACCCAATCTTTTGAGACTTGTTAAACAAAATCTCATTTTCTGAGCAATTGTATTAGTATAAATAATTTACAAATGGTTTTGAGCATGCAATATAGTCTACACCCTCTTCAATTTTGCTTCCTTAAAATTTTAACTAAAAAGGGATTCAATTAGATTTTTTTCTACAGATCTGCTGCACAACCTACTCAACATTTTTAAAGTGAAAGAAGGTTATAGAAATGTTCCTATATAAATACAAAATAAACTGAAATATCATAATTGGATAAGTCTCCACCTCCCTTAGTTAATACTTGGTGGAAGCACCTTTGGCAGCCATTACAGCTGTGAATAATTTGGAATAAGATTCCATCTAATTTGCACAACTCTAAGGGCAACATTGTTTTTATCAAAATTGCTCAAGCTCAATACATTTGGTTGGGAATCATTGATGGACATCAATATTCAAATATTGTCTCTGATTTTCATGCAAATTTAAGTCAGGACTGAGACTAGACCACTTAGGTACAACTCTTGGAAAGCCATTCTGGTGTGTCTTTGGCATTAAAATGTGTCTAATTGTCTCACTGAAAAATAAAACCTTATCCTAGGGTTAGGTTTTCAGAAGATTGAGTTGGGGTTTTCTTGAACTTTTTACCTTGGTTTTGCTCCATTAATATTTATTTTGATCCTGACATACTGACCAGTCCCTGCCGATGACAAGCTGCCATCACAATGTAGTTTTGAATTTAGGCCAAAAGGTGTATTTATTTGCTGTTTTGTCTTGCAGTATTACTTAACGGCCTTGTTGCAAACAGAATGGATGATTTGGAGTGGATTTTTTTAAACACAGGCTTCTTTTCCCCCCTTTGTCATACAGGCCAGTAATATGGAGTGAATGCAATGCTGCTGATCCCTTTGTATTTTCAAATATTGTGGTGGCTGCATCATATAATTGGTATGGTTGTCATCGGCAGAGACTGGGGAGTTTGTTAGGATCAAAATAATTCATCTCAGTCTTTTGAAAACCCTGGGATTTTATTTTTCCTGTAGGATAAGTACACACATTTTAATGCAAAATACACATCCAATTATGATATTGCCATATTATTATTATTATTTAAAAATGTTTTTGTATAACTTTGTTTCACTTTGAAAATGTGGAGTAGATTGTGTAGATCTCTAGGGAAAAAAAGTTCAAGGGAGTGTAGACTTTCTATAGGCACAGAAGCTCAGTATTTGTATTTATTTTGTACAGTCTTTTTTGCTCATATTTTTTATGATGCCATCTATTTTGTGAAGTGCACCAGTCCCTCCTTCATCAAAGCACCGCCACAACATGGTGCTGCCACCCCCATGCTTCACGGTTGGGATGATATTCTTCGGCTTGCAAGCCTGTCCCTTTTTACTCCAATCATAACGATGGTCATTATGGCCAAACCATTCTATTTTTGTTTCATCAGACCAGAGGACCTCTCCAAAAAGTACAATCTTTGTCCCCATGTGCAGTTGCAAAACAAAGTTTGGCTTCTTTAATGGCGGTTTTGGAGCAGTGGCTTCTTCCTGCTGAGCAGCCTTTCAGGTTATGTCGATATAGGACTCGTTCTACTGTGGATACAGATACTTTTGTACCTGTTTCCTCCAGCATCTTCACAAGATCCTTTGCTGTTGTTCTGGGATTGATTTGCACTTTTCGCACCAAAGTAGGTTCATCTCTAGGAGACAGAACACCTCTCCTTCCTGAGCGGTATGATGGCTGCGTGGTCCCATAGTGTTTATACTTGTGTACTATTGTTTGTACAGATGAACGTGGTACCTTCAGGTGTTTGGAAATTGCTCCCAAGGATGAACCAGACTTGTGGAGGTCTACAATTTTTTCTGAGGTCTTGGCTGATTTCTTTTGATTTTCCCATGATGTCAAGCAAAGAGGTACTGAGTTTGAAGGTAACCTTGAAATACACTGCTCAAAAAAATAAAGGGAACACTAAAATAACACATCCTATATCTGAATGAATTAAATATTCTTATTAAATACTTTTTTCTTTACATAGTTGAATGTGCTGACAACAAAATCACACACAAATGATCAATATAAATCAAATTTATCAACCCATGGAGGTACTCAATCACTTTTTATAGCTACTGTTTACATTTACATTTACATTTAAGTCATTTAGCAGACGCTCTTATCCAGAGCGACTTTTACAGGCCTCCTGGGCCATATACAGCGTTCCTCGGACCTTGTAGTCATAGCAGATAATATTCTAATCTTTGGTGACTTTAATATTCACATGGAAAAGTCCACAGACCCACTCCAAAAGGCTTTCGGAGCCATCATCAACTCAGTGGGTTTTGTCCAACATGTCTCTGGACCCACTCACTGTCACAGTCATACGCTGGACCTAGTTTTGTCCCATGGAATAAATGTTGTGGATCTTAATGTTTTTCCTCATAATCCTGGACTATCGGACCACCATTTTATTACGTTTGCAATTGCAACAAATAATCTGCTCAGACCCCAACCAAGGAACATCAAAAGTCGTGTTATAAATTCACAGACAACACAAAGATTCCTTGATGTCCTTCCAGATTCCCTCTGTCTACCCAATGACACCAGAGGACAAAAATCAGTTAACCACCTAACTGAGGAACTCAATTTAACCTTGCGCAATACCCTAGATGCAGTTGCACCCCTAAAAACTAAAAACATTTATCATAAGAAACTAGCTCCCTGGTACACAGAAAATACCCGGGCTCTGATGCAAGCTTCCAGAAATTTGGAACGGAAATGGCGCCACACCAAACTGGAAGTCTTCCATCTAGCTTGGAAAGACAGTACCGTGCAGTACCGAAGAGCCCTTACTGCTGCTCGATCATCCTATTTTTCTAACTTAATTGAGGAAAATAAGAACAATCCGAAATTCCTTTTTGATACTGTCGCAAAGCTAACTAAAAAGCAGCATTCCCCAAGAGAGGATGACTTTCACTTTAGCAGTGATAAAATCATGAACTTCTTTGAGGAAAAATTATGATTATTAGAAAGCAAATTACAGACTCCTCTTTACATCTGCGTATTCCTTCAAAGCTCAGTTGTCCTGAGTCTGCACAACTCTGCCTGGACCTAGGATCAAGAGAGACGCTCAAGTGTTTTAGTACTATATCTCTTGACACAATGATGAAAATAATCATGGCCTCTAAACCTTCAAGCTGCATACTGGACCCTATTCCAACTAAACTACTGAAAGAGCTGCTTCCTGTGCTTGGCCCTCCTATGTTGAACATAATAAACGGCTCTCTATCCACCGGATGTGTACCAAACTCACTAAAAATGACAGTAATAAAGCCTCTCTTGAAAAAGCCAAACCTTGACCCAGAAAATATAAAAAACTATCGGCCTATATCGAATCTTCCATTCCTCTCAAAAATCTTAGAAAAGGCTGTTGCGCAGCAACTCACTGCCTTCCTGAAGACAAACAATGTATATGAAATGCTTCAGTCTGGTTTTAGACCCCATCAAAGCACTGAGACGGCACTTGTGAAGGTGGTAAATGACATTTTAATGGCATCGGACCGAGGCTCTGCATCTGTCCTCGTGCTCCTAGACCTTAGTGGTGCTTTTGATACCATCGATCACCACATTCTTTTGGAGAGATTGGAAACCCAAATTGGTCTACACGGACAAGTTCTGGCCTGGTTTAGATCTTATCTGTCGGAAAGATATCAGTTTGTCTCTGTGAATGGTTTGTCCTCTGACAAATCAACTGTAAATTCCGGTGTTCCTCAAGGTTCCGTTTTAGGACCACTATTGTTTTCACTATATATTTTACCTCTTGGGGATGTTATTCGAAAACATAATGTTAACTTTCACTGCTATGCAGATGACACACAGCTGTACATTTCAATGAAACATGGTGAAGCCCCAAAATTGCCCTTGCTAGAAGCATGTGTTTCAGACATAAGGAAGTGGATGGCTGCAAACTTTCTACTTTTAAACTCGGACAAAACAGAGATGCTTGTTCTAGGTCCCAAGAAACAAAGATATCTTCTGTTGAATCTGACAATTAATCTTAATGGTTGTACAGTCGTCTCAAATAAAACTGTGAAGGACCTCGGCGTTACTCTGGACCCTGATCTCTCTTTTGAAGAACATATCAAGACCATTTCAAGGACAGCTTTTTTCCATCTACGTAACATTGCAAAAATCAGAAACTTTCTGTCCAAAAATGATGCAGAAAAATTAATCCATGCTTTTGTCACTTCTAGGTTAGACTACTGCAATGCTCTACTTTCCGGCTACCCGGATAAAGCACTAAATAAACTTCAGTTAGTGCTAAATACGGCTGCTAGAATCCTGACTAGAACCAAAAAATTTGATCATATTACTCCAGTGCTAGCCTCCCTACACTGGCTTCCTGTCAAAGCAAGGGCTGATTTCAAGGTTTTACTGCTAACCTCCAAAGCATTACATGGGCTTGCTCCTACCTATCTCTCTGATTTGGTCCTGCCGTACATACCGACACGTACGCTACGGTCACAAGACACAGGCCTCCTAATTGTCCCTAGAATTTCTAAGCAAACAGATGGAGGCAGAGCTTTCTCCTATAGAGCTCCATTTTTATGGAACGGTCTGCCTACCCATGTCAGAGACGCAAACTTGGTCTCAACCTTTAAGTCTTTACTGAAGACTCATCTCTTCAGTGGATCATATGATTAGTGTAGTCTGGCCCAGGAGTGGGAAGGTGAATGGAAAGGCTCTGGAGCAACGAACCACCCTTGCTGTCTCTGCCTGGCCGGTTCCCCTCTTTCCACTGGGATTCTCTGCCTCTAACCCTATTACAGGGGCTGAGTCACTGGCTTACTGGGGCTCTCTCATGCCATCCCTGGAAGGGGTGCGTCACCTGAGTGGGTTAATTCACTGATGTGGTCATCCTGTCTGGGTTGGCACCCCCCCTTGGTTTGTGCCATGGCGGAGATCTTTGCGGGTTATACTCAGCTTTGTCTCAGGATGGTAAGTTGGTGGTTGAAGATATCCCTCTAGTGGTGTGGGGGCTGTGCTTTGGCAAAGTGGGTGGGGTTATATCCTTCCTGTTTGACCCTGTCTGGGGGTGTCCTCGGATGGGGCCACAGTGTCTCCTGAACCCTCCTGTCTCAGCCTCCAGTATTTATGCTGCAGTAGTTTATGTGTCGGGGGGCTGGGGTCATTTTGTTTTATCTGGAGTACTTCTCCTGTCCAATTCTGTGTCCTTTGTGAATCTAAGTGTGCGTTCTCTAATTCTCTCCTTCTCTCTCTCGGAGGACCTGAGCCCTAGGACCATGCCCCAGGACTACCTGACATGATGACTCCTTGCTGTCCCCAGTCCACCTGGCCGTGCTGCTGCTCCAGTTTCAACTGTTCTGCCTTATTATTATTCGACCATGCTGTTCATTTATGAACATTTGAACATCTTGGCCATGTTCTGTTATAATCTCTACCCGGCACAGCCAGAAGAGGACTGGCCACCCCACATAGCCTGGTTCCTCTCTAGGTTTCTTCCTAGGTTTTGGCCTTTCTATGGAGTTTTTCCTAACCACCGTGCTTCTACACCTGCATTGCTTGCTGTTTGGGGTTTTAGGCTGGGTTTCTGTACAGCACTTTGAGATATCAGCTGATGTACGAAGGGCTATATAAAATAAATTTGATTTGATTTGGATTTGGAGTCACACTCAAAATTAAAGTGGAAAACCACACTACAGGCTGATCCAACTTTGATGTAATGTCCTTAAAACAAGTCAAAATGAGGCTCAGTAGTGTGTGTGGCCTCCACGTGCCTGTATGACCTCCCTACAACGCCTGGGCATGCTCCTGATGAGGTGGCGGATGGTCTCCTGAGGGATCTCCTCCCAGACCTGGACTAAAGCATCCGCCAACTCCTGGACAGTCTGTGGTGCAACGTGGTGTTGGTGGATGGAGCGAGACATGATGTTCTAGATGTGCTCAACTTGATTCAGGTCTGGGGAACAGGCGGGCCCGTCCATAGCATCAATGCCTTCCTTTTGCAGGAACTGCTGACACACTCCAGCCACATGATGTCTAGCATTGTCTTGCATTAGGAGGAACCCAGGGCCAACCGCACCAGCTTATGGTCTCACAAGGGGTCTGAGGATCTCATCTCGGTAACTAATGGCAGTCAGGCTACCTCTGGCGAGCACATGGAGGGCTGTGCGGCCCTCCAAAGAAATGCCACCCCACACCATGACTGACCCACCGCTATACCGGTCATGCTGGAGGATGTTGCAGGCGTCTCCAGACTCTGTCACGTCTGTCACATGTGCTCAATGTGAACCTGCTTTCATCTGTGAAGAGCACAGGGCGCCAGTGGCGAATTTGCCAATCTTGGTGCTCTCTGGCAAATGCCAAACATCCTGCACGGTGTTGGGCTGTAAGCACAACCCCTACCTGTGGACGTCGGGCCCTCATACCACCCTCATGGAGTCTGTTTCTGACAGTTTGAGCAGACACATGCACATTTGTGGCCTGCTGGATGTCATTTTGCAGGGCTCTGGCAGTGCTCCTCCTGCTCCTCCTTGCACAAAGGCAGGGGTTAGCGGTCCTGCTGCTGGGTTGTTGCCCTCCTACGGCCTCCTCCACATCTCCTGATGTACTGGCCTGTCTCCTGGTAGCGCCTCCATGCTCTGGACACTACGCTGACAGACACAGCAAACCTTCTTGCCACAGCTCGCATTGATGTGCCATCCTGAATGAGCTGCACTACCTGAGCCACTTGTGTGGGTTGTAGACTCCGTCTCATGCTACCACTAGAGTGAAAGCACCGCCAGCATTCAAAAGTGACCAAAACATCAGCCAGGAAGCATAGGAACTGAGAAGTGGTCTGTGGTCACCACCTGCAGAACCACTCCTTTATTGGGGGTGTCTTGCTAATTGCCTATAATTTCCACCTGTTGTCTATACCATTTGCACAACAGCATGTGAAATGTATTGTCAATCAGTGTTGCTTCCTAAGTGGACAGTTTGATTTCACAGAAGTGTGATTGACTTGGAGTTACATTGTGTTGTTTAAGTGTTCCCTTTATTTTTTGAGCAGTGTACATCCACAGGTACACCTCCAGTTGACTCAAATGATGCCAATTAACCTATCAGAAGCTTCTAAAGCCATGACATTTTCTGGAATTTTCTAAGCTGTTTAAATGCACAGTCAACTTAGTGTATGTAAACTTCTGACCCACTGGAATTGTGATACAGTGAATTTTAAGTGAAATAATCTGTCTGTAAACAATTGTTGGAAAGAAATGAATTGTGTCATGCACAAAGTAGATGTCTTAACTGACTTGCCAAAACTACAGTTTGATTTAACAAGACATTTGTGGAGTGGTTGAAAAACTAGTTTTAATGACTCCAACCTAAGTGTATGTAAACTTACAACTTCAACTGCATGCTCCTAGGACTTCATTGAAAATAAGAATTTGTGACTTGCTGACTTGCCTATTTAAATAAAGGTAAAATAAAATTCAAATAAATGTATATGGTCTTTTTGGGATTGGCCCATGTGTTGCAAAAAGCCAATCGGGTGGTGACTAGTACACGGCTCTCCATCCCTGTTCCTGGGGAGCCTTCTACCTGCAGGTTTTCACTCCAACCCTAATCTAGCACACCTGATTCTAATAATTAGCTAATTGATAAGTTACAACTGGGGTTTGAGTGAAAACCTACAGGAGGGTAGCTCTCCGGGAACAGGGTAGGAGACCCCTGCTGTAGCATAATTTCATACCTCTAGGTGTCAGAATAGATGTGGAATCCTGTGGAATTTGGTAACACTGCTACTGTAGGCACCAACACACGATGCCATATAAGTGAATTTAATACCTAATGATAAAGTGCATTTTAACATTTGCTATTAGCTGTCATAACTCATAAGTAGTTATAACATCGTTATAATAAATCACTATGATGCGTTAGTGAATGTCATTTTCTTGTTGCCAGCAGATGCTGTTGCGTGAAGATGCTTGTTTCCAGGTAGAACCTATTTGGGTTTCATGTAGAACCCTTTCTACAGAGGATTCTACATGGAACCCAAAAGGGTTCTCCTACGGAGACAGCCAAATAACCCTTTTTTTCTAAGAGTGTACTGTATATTTCCACCAGAGGGCTTGGTGGAAACCAGACCGTATTACAAAGTCAATGTTTGGCCTATAGACCGTTTTGATAAGCCTCATGGTGGGTCTAAATGAAAAATACATTAATTTTGGAAAATATGTTACTATGAGAGTAGGCTTACTTAAATGTCTGTTTTCGTTTTAGGCCACGGCACTGTTAAAGAAGAGACAGACAGCGCACACAGATATAGGCTACTCCTCTGTGGTATGTCCCCATGCCAGCCAGAAAACCAGGTTTCCCCCCACACTCCTCTCCCCTGAGTCGGTGGACCAACACTGAGATGTATTAAGACAAGTAGGCCAACTGTCTGACACATAAGATATTGTCTTACCTGCATAACTTCATGACTTGTCGGATTCACTTGTTTCATGTGCAGTTGGCCTATATGTGCAGCTCCCACAACTTTATGCTTCAGTCAGAAGTCGTCATTTGAGACTGGCCGCTGCATGCTTCAAAGACATCGAAAAATAGGATGTGTTATATTAAATGGCAATTAAATGCCGTTAAATTCAATTGTGTTATGTCATCCGTTTCATAACATATCAATGAATAGAAAGTTATAATTTGCATTAACCAAATCTATATGCAGATTATAATGATTTGTAAATAATGATTTGCGTAATGGTTTCTGATCATGCAGGGATGGGGAGTAGGCGAGGCGCGCTCGCGCACCAAGTCTATGGCGCGCACAGAGAGAGAGAGGGGGGGGGGGGGGGGATAAAACTGATGCAATTAATTGTTTTAGACATTAGAGTTAGGGTTTCAATTCATTGTAAAAAACTGTAAAAATTGACCAATTTCATCAATGTAATTGAACTGTCATATAAGCCTATACAATATTAGAGGCACAATGTAGCACAATATTATTTCGATTATAAGGTCAAAAAGCTTCAAACAGTCATGAACATTCCCAAATTGTATACAACACTTCATTAATTGGATTTCAATAAGAAAACTCTTGAATTCAATGTTGGTTAAACAAAAAAGATTAGGCTAGAAAATATTTGATCTGCTATAGGTAGTACATAAAAGCTTTCCCTGTAGGGGAGATGCGCTCGGTAAAAGGTATCGACGTCTCACCCATCGATCAATGTCTTAACTGCTAAAACATGTCACACTATCACACATTTATACAAAAGTGTTGTACATACCGAATTGTTTTAACCATTTCAGAATAGACAATGTGTGCCCCTCCCGCACCCATTTCCAAGAGCTGACTCTTTCACGCAAAGTGCGCAATAGTCTCTTCCAAGATCTTCAGCCAAACGCCTGTACCATGAATCTGTGAAAATTACAGCCAGTCACAGTCACATCTATCTTTCCCTCTCTCATAAGAGCTTACCAAAATCCTCTTCATGTCAGCACTGGCGGTTAAGACAGGGAGAGAGGGAATCCAAAAATATTCCACCGCATAGTGTGCGCTCCTTTCTCTCTCTCTCTCTCTCTCTCTCTCTCTCTCTCTCTCTCTCTCTCTCTCTCTGTCTCTCTGTCTCTCTCTCTCTCTCTGTCTCTCTCTCTCTCTCCCCTCTCTCTATCTCCCCCCTCACTCTCTTTGTCTCTACGTATAAACCTGCAGATATTAAATGCGTGGCGGTGAATCCTGCTCTCTTTTTGGACCTCTCCTCAACATCACAGTGAAAAGAGAGCTGTGGGAAAACTGGAGAAAAGAAATCTTAACTGCAGCTGTTGGGGCTGATCGGGCGTAAAGGACAAGTCGAGCCATTACCAGGTAAAGAAACTGTGCTGTTGTAAGAGAGGAATGGGTTTCTCGAACAACAAGACAGGGGTCAGGACTGCAAGATGTGCTCAATGCTACTCATGGGGCTTAGCCAAATGCGTGCGTAAATGTACCCATACAATGCATCTCCATCATACATGGGCATGAGTGAAAACACAGAATTATTATATTATTCGACCTACCCAACTGCAATAGTTCTTAATTACAGTTGGAGTAATACAAATGTAGAAGTAAATTAAAGTCAGTATCAAAATTTGCAATATGTTGTTATTATTTTTTTTCCTCAAACATTGGAAATTACAACACAGACGGTTGGCAAAAACATAATCTAAGATATTCCAATAAAACACATCTAATTGGTGTTTATTTATTAAGACATGGTTAATTGGACATCATGTATTTGAAAATGACGCAGTGTCTGTATGACCGTTCATCCTCTACGGATTGTGGTCTGACAAAGGACGCAATAATTTAGCCTATTAGAGTTTGCAGACAAGGGATGCTAGGGGATTTTTTAAAATATATTGCTTGAATTTGGTCGGTTCTGAAACCAAATGAGGCATAAACAGACCCAGTGAAGGGCTGCTCACACCTCTGTCCATTTCAGTCATTTCATGACATGATAAATGTATCATCCCTTTTGGCTTTAGATTGTCATTTGTTTTACATACAAATGTTGCATCTCATTCAATATTATACAGATTTTTACCTTTGACCTTGACAATATCAGACATATAAAAATGTAGCTCTTGATTACAAGCATCTCTAAAACGCATCTGTAAATAGTGGTATAGTAACATTCATGGCCAGTGATTACACTTGCTGTCTGACTAGAGTACTTTATTGATTTAATTATGATATTCTATGTATTTCTTTTTACTGATTGTCAATCATTCTTGGGGCAATCAGCAGTAGAAACCATAACAAAAAACACCCCACTGCGATAACGTTTGTAACGAAAAAATAAATAATCATAAACAGTGCTATGATATAAAAAGTCCATGATATAAAAATATATATGATTGTTTACATTTACTTTGTTGACATACATTGGAGTTAAACAAGCTTATATTTTAGGTTCTGATACAGTACGATAGTTGAACTAAGCTCATGAGGCATTTATAAGTTATATTTTTTCAGGAATCAATGGGTACATATCATTACTATAGAAGTCCAGTAATGTATGTAGGAACTGCTGATTGCCCCTTTAAGATTTAATAGCGATGTGGTCCATAAATGTGTGTTTTGGTATTTAACAAGGTCCTCAATAGTATTTGTAAAAGTCCAAGTGTGTTACTCTGGAGGGAAAACTCACACCCTGCACCCCAATAAGGATTTGAATGTTGACTGTTATTACAGGGCATTCAACCACTTTCTTTGAGATTACTGTGCAGCTTTTCCCTCCTGACTTTGAGCATGATTCCTGAAGACCGGCACACCTATGTCACGCATTGACACATAGTTTACCTTCCTTATTGATTCTCCCTCCAGAGCATGGCAAGTCCCCTGGAGAAGGTGGTGGCCCAGAAGAAAGAGGCCATCGAGGCTGTGATGGAGAGTTTTGAGCGAGGGGCGGAGGTGTTGGCCAGCGCAGTAGGCGAGTTCTTCCCTCTCTGTGTGGCAGCCGCCCCTGTCCTACGACTAGCCCTGGACAACGTGCAGAGCAAAGAGGTCTTCTATGTCAAAGAGCAGTTTCTGGCCGTGAGGAACAAGCTGGACGTACTGTCCACCCAGCTAGAGGACATTGATTGTGAGATTAAGAAGGGTCGGCTGGATTCCCAGTACTTCTCGGTGGAGGAGAACATCAGGAACCAGTTCCGGAAATACATGGACATTCTGGAGGCCAAGCCACAGTTTCAGGAGGTCAAGAAGAGACTGTTTCTGGAGCACTTCTCCAAGACCGGAGGGGAGAAGAACCTGTATGTGCTGTATGATGCTCTGATGGGCACCAACAGCTTTGGGGAGTCCATCTTGGAGGTAGTGGAGAGGTAGAGTGTTCTTAACCATGCTAAATTAACCTTTATGCACTTGGGGAGCATGGTGTTTGTTGAGTATTTTAGTTCGAGAACACTTGTGTTATCAATTTGAACTGTTAACTTGTTATTATGGTAAATAGGATGACTACTTTTACTGTTATTCATAACAACTGAGTGGTTGGTTCTCCATCTGTCTCAGGTATGAGGCGAGGAACAGGCGCCTACTGGAGGACTTCTGTGTGAGGATGAAGGAGCTCTTCTGCCTGGGCCTGATTGCCCTGCTGGGCCACTGTGCCCTCACCAAGGGCCCCGATGAGGAGCAGGAAACCATCCACGTCTGGAGCAGAGAAATCGAGAGAGTGGAATTAAAGATGAAGGCATGCATTGAGGCCTGCGTAGCAGCCTTCCCTGAACAGGCCTGCCTTGACGCCCAGCGTCTTCTCCAGGAAAAAGAGGAACGCAATCTTCAGGACACGGCTCAGGAAGTACAGGAATTTCTCACCAGGAAGTACGACTGGGTGAGCTGGTCGGTCCGGGTGGTCAACCACTCTGGCAGCAGCTATCGGAACTGGCGTGCCGGGGACCACTTCCAACACATGGCCGGTCAGAACTGGTTTGAGGTGCTGCAGGTGAACGATACCAACCTGGTGGTTTCCTACAGCACCAGTCCCCAACCAGTGCCCCGCGACTGCATCCGGCAACTGATGGAGGGGCCGGGGAAGAAGGGTGATGCCCAGGCCGTGGTGGGGGTCCTAGAGAAGCAGCTGGCAGGGTTTGTGGTGCATGCTGTCAGTCACCATAAGGAGAGCGAGGCCACCTGGAGCTTCCCTGAGGACTGCCACTACTGGGAGAGGCACAAGAACGTGGCGCTGTGCATACACTCGGAGTGATGCTGATAGATGTGCAACAAGTCAGACAAATAGGGACCATTATGTAATCAACCTGAAGGGTTATTCTAAATTCTAAATTGACCAACTCAAAAAGGATGTGTGGGAAATGATGGTAAATGGTGATGAGGTTTTGTGAATACGCCATGCAGTTTGTCTTAGCCATTACATAATACTATGCACTGTGTATAGCAAGTAGCTTTGGTGGCAATTAGATTCACTGTATAGAAATCTGAATATTTTGCCAATTGAAGGCAGTGTTACAATAGTCCAGTGTTCGCAGAGTACTTAATGAACTGTATATGCATTTTATTATAAGTGACGAACCCCAACCATAACTTATGACCACATTTTACTCAATACTCTCTCGTAGTTAAATAGCTTAACTCAATGCATCTTACCCTACTGCCAGTAGGAATAACCTTGCTGCCCACAATTCCACAGAGATGATTTTGCTGAGATTGCAACTGCTGAGCTGTGCTCTCATTTTGTCTCTCTACGACACAGGCTGACCTACATTACATTGAAAGAGAGCATGGAAGCTATTTTGCCATCCGTGAAAACAACTTGGCAGTGTTCTCTACTGTGCCTTGTCTTCACAACACACTCAAACCCTTGCTTCTGAACCCATAGCAGGCATGCTGCAGTAGCAGAACTTTAATGGTATTACCTCCCGAGCTGTGCCTATTTGTGAACAGATTACTTATGCCAGTTGTTACAGCATGTATGTGAAGTGATGTTTAATTGACGAATCTTTCTAATTGCTACTAATTCAGTCATAATAAAAACAACATCCAAATTCTAAATATGCATTATGCTTTGTGACAATAAACGGCAACACATCAGCTGTTATTGGATGTATACTGTGTATGTGTGTCTTGCCTGTCTTGTGTAAACATGTTGACGTCTATTGCCATTAAAGCAAGCTAGTGCACCCGCACTCACCGGGGCCCCTACTAATTGAATTGATATTTGCACATAAGTCAGCGTTTCCTGTCCACAGCTTTGGTTGGATAGTCTATGAATAACCTTTGGCTGTGCTAATATCCTGAAGACGAGCTCCAAAGTGCTTGGATCAGCATGATGGAATCACACATTATCGGTGTTGGAGGTGGAGAGCGGCGGAAACGGCCATCATTTCTTGGCCGGTGGAGTAGCTATATGGTTCTGCCAGGGCTTTAGCCTCAGTGCTACACTATCGTCAATCAAGCCTGTCAAAATTGATTGAGTGCAGTCTGTATTATACAATGCAGTTGGAAATAGACCTTTTTTAATCATCCTCCTGTCTTCCATGCACCCTCTCTTAATGTGTCTATGGGATGTGTGAGGAAAACAGGGGTTAAGAGATTTCTTGCTGTTTACTAGGGTGACATAATAGGGTAACATTTCTCTCCTCTCTGAAGGTTGAGTTTCATAGTTAAGGGTATGTGTTCCATAAGAAGGGTCTCATTGATCATACATTTACCACCATTGAAAAGCAAGTGGTGTTGAAAAGAGATAGAATGCTGCAGACCGATGGGTGTCAAATATTCACCATTAAAGAGCACTTCTCTTCAAACACACCATCAAACCTGTCCTGCAGACCACTGGTGAAATGCATCATCACAACAGGATAAACAATGCCACAAAGTTGAATTCCATTGCCAACTTTTTCCCAGGAGGACGGGAAATTGGAGTTAACAGGGCATCCCTGGACTAAATTTGGCTCTTCATGCAGCCTAGCATGGTAGGCTATAGTATAGTATATAAGTATGGAAATAATTGCAAAGTCTCAATTCATAGGCTGGTGGGGTTTATGTTTTATTTCTTTAAATACAGGATTGGAGCCATGTTGTCCCTCTCCATGGTCTGTTTATCACTGTAGGTTGGTGGTTAGTTCAGCTCTTATTACATAAACCATACAGCATAAGCCCATGGAACGTCTTGTATTCATTAGTGGTTCTGTGGGTTTTTCCTGGGTATCGTCTATTGATCCATGGAGCTCTACTCCTGCATAAAGAGCTTTCCCTGTGAAAGCACGTCAATTCCAACTGCCAATATGGAACGATCAAAGCTTGTGTTTGCTAGCCTGATCTATTGAGGGAGTCTGCTTTGTGGTGAAGGAGCCAAGGCTACCTTGTTCATCTGATTTCTCCATGATGAACGAGAAAGGTTGAATGGTGACATGGAGCCGGTGATACTCTGAAGACAGAGGGCGCTATCACCAAACAGATCAACAGGCTTCTCATTGGTCTTCTCCAAGACTCCCGCAGAATGACAGATTTTGCATGGTGATTCTCCACAATCTGCAGCTGTCTCAAAGCAGTTAGGGATTAACATTTGATGGTTTTTACCACATATTGTGCATGAGCATGTTTGATTTTTCATACCAGATTATTTGCAATATGTGGTAAAATGGTAAACCTTTCAAAACTAGAACATAATCCTAATCTGTAGACATTTTCCGAAACATCTTGATTTTTACTTTCACTTTCATAAAGTATTCAAAGATTCCCATAATTCAACAGGACCACGTGTAGCTGTGGCACTGCTGAATGTCAAGAGTATTGATCCCTGTCTTCCATCTCCAAATCGCCCCTAGATACGGATGAAATAGAAAAGAAGCGACGGCTGACATTTCCATTGGAATCTATGCCTATACACTTCCACTCTGTGACAATCAGCATTGAGGAGACAGGACACGAAACACATCATGTTGTTTGCACAGAATGGCTGAGCCCCCTAATGTTAGGAGACATTAACAAACAATCAGCAACAGGTTTGTTGGATTTCATATTTTAACCTGCTCAGGAATTCTAATAAACCCTATCCATTAGATCCAAAGGCCTGTTTAAAGACACGTTCTTCTCCTACTAGCCACGTTTACCCATCTTCAGGAAGAGATCGCAGCTAATATCAATATTTCATAAACAAATGAGTGATTTGATGGAGGGAAGTATCAGAGTGGCCCTGGAGGGTCTGGATCAATGGCAGGATGGTTCTGCCTGGCTGTCTCTGCCAATCCCAGCCCAGGATAATGTTATTACCCATCAGTCGGAATGGACCATCGACCAGCCCACTGCTCTTTAAGTGGGCTAATCCGATAAAAAGCATTAAAACATTTGTTCAGTGACACACAGCAGCAGGTCCAGCCTAGCACTCAGGATCGACTCTCTAAAAGGTCTCTCTCCTGGCTGGAGGATCTGCGGTTGGGGCTGTAGTCTTGTGAGTGTTCAGCTACGCACTTCTCTAGGAGTAGTGGTATATGGGACTCTATGAAATAGTGTATGGAATGTCTACAGAACACATCTTTATGGTGAAATACCATAGAGAAAGTGTGTCCAGTGAATACAAAACATGTGCTTTTGCCATGTGCACTGCCTCAAACAGTTCCCTCATGTTGGGCAACACTTCCGGTCTCCCCCCATGCCCTCAGTGCTCTCCCCTCAAGGCCCCACTAAGTTTGTGCAGTATACTGTAGACTAGACTTCCCCCAGCAAAATTTCTCTCCTCTTAGACATCACGTCAGCAGCCAAGAATCTCAGCAGATGTGTATGTGTCATCTCTCTCTCTCTCTCTCTCTCTCTCTCTCTCTCTCTCTCTCTCTCTCTCTCTCTCTCTCTCTCTCTCTCTCTCTCTCTCTCTCATATCTCGGAGATAAGATCCAGAACTTCTTGTTTGCTCTCCTCCCCCACACTTACCCTCCTCCCCAAACTACACACAGAGTAGTTCCTCTTTTATACTGTACGGTACATCAACCAATTTCGTTAGAGAATTTATCTACTGTAGCCTTGTATGAGCTGGGAGTTAGGGGCTATGGAGTGTGTGTGGGGAGGGGGCTAAAAGGCCTTCCCCCTGGGGAGTATAGGGAGTGTGAGCGAAAGCGTGAGAAAGAGGAAATGGAGGAAGGGAAATCAGGAAACCACACAGCAGCGATCTATGATAGTCAACGCACAGGAAGTAATAGTTTGGAATCTACATATTATCCCCATCTAAACAATCCACGTCATAACTGGCTGTGTGGCTTCATAGACAGTAGACTTTCAGGGAAAGCGTCACATTTAGAGTAAAGTACCAGCTTCAACCTCAGTCTGGGTGGTTCCCTGTAGCAGGACTATAAATAGTCCCCCAGGCTTGCTGTTATTTGTATGTCCACAAAACGATTTGTGAATTAAAGTTGCAATCTGTATATTCATCTAAACAATTCAGTGTGCTCTATAAAACATGTGCTCTCTGTTCTCTCTGTTCTCTCTTTCTTTCTCTCTCTTCTCTCTCTCTCTCTCTCTCTCTCTCTCTCTCTCTCTCTCTCTCTCTCTCTCTCTCTCTCTCTCTCTCTCTTTCTTTCTTTACCCTCCCTCACTCCCACACGTCTCACTCTCTAAGATGCACATATACTGTACAACTCACTCTCTAAGATGCACCTATACTGTACAACCCAGAACTCCAGAACTTCAGTATGGATAAAATACAATACAATTGTTCGGATTTCTTACCTTGTCCTTTGAAATTGACATCATAGCAAGTTCCATGTGTGCAACTTAAATGGTGTAAAATTGTCTGTCAGACAAAATAACATTCTGGTACAAGTATAACTGTATCTAACTATTTAGCAGACTTTGGTTGACACTCATGGTTACCCTATGTGGTCCCGCTACTAAGCACTGTGGCACTCCTCTCTTCCTATGAATGGTATTAGTTGTTTGGCTGGCAAAGCGTGGGCCTGTGTGTGTTAGGCTGGGGTCCACAGCAGGGGACCATGGCCAATGATACTGGAACAATGAGGCATGTGAAAGAATCACGTGACTGTCTAGCTGTCCACCTACACCACTCAAATACTGATGAGGCCAGATTCTAAAGAGAGCTTCACTGCCTCACTGAGTTGTGTGCAACTCAATCAAGCAAATAGACCTCAGAATATGTTTTGAGACACAACAGACAGCAACGGTGTAAAGTACTTCAGTAAAAATTATTTAAAGTACTACTTTTTTTGGATTATCTGTACTTTACTTTACTATTTACATTTTACGTCACTACATTCCTAAAGACAATTATGCACTTTTCACTCCATACATTATCCCTGACACCCAAAATACTAGTTACAATTTCAATGCTTATCAGCAAAGGAAAAAGGTCCAATTCACACACTTATCAAGAGAACGTCCCTGCTCATCCCTACTGCCTCTGATCTGTTGGACTCACTAAACATAAATGCTTCCTTTGTAAATTATGTCTGAGTGTTGGGGTGTGCTCATGGCTGTCAAAAAAAAGTAATACAAAAGGAAATTGTGCCATCTGGTTTGCTAAATATAAGGAATTTGATGTGTAGCATTTACTTTTACTCTCTAATTTTACTCACGTAAGACAATTGAGTACTTTTTCCACCACTGTACTTACTGTAAGTACATTTAAAATCTGATACCTTTAGACTTTTACGCAAGTAGTATTTTACTGGGTTACCTTCACTTTTACTTGAGTCATTTTATATTAAGTTATCTTTACTTTTACTCAAGTATGACAATTGCATACTTTTTCCACCTCTGATGGACAGTATAATCTGGTTACAATGAAACAGATGATTGGAATTTAGCTGTTGTCCACATTTTCTGACATTGCTCCCACCTGCATGCATCAGAGACATTTTAATGTATGAGCCGCTCTGCTGAAATTAGGGGGTAAACAAGATTCTCGACAGTAAGAGTAATTACATTTTCAATTTGCTTAAAGTCTGTGGGTGATTCACTTGGCTTGTAGGCAAGGATGACGTCTGGGGTGAATTTGTCTGCAATCAATAAGCTGACCTATCCCAGCCTCTGAACCTTTATCTGTTTCCTCTGATCTAACCTGAGTTTGTATCGATCTGTGGGACTGACTCATGGCTTGGGCCTGTCTCTGTGATGGAGACAAACAAGCATCCCCCACCAGTAGGGCGGCTGTGTGTATACAGATCAGTGGCTTCTCACTGGGCTCTGACATCAATTCAACATCTATTCCACATTGGTTCAGCGTAAATTAATTGAAATGGCTTGGAAACAACGTTGATTCAACCAGTGTGTGGCCAGTGGGTTATGACTCAGATTGGTCAAAGTTCTGTTAGAGCGCAGCATTTATGGATGATTAGCCTATTGTACTTAACAACACATGACAAAGAGGGAAAGGGAGAGTGAGAAATTGTGTTTGTTAGTGAAGTTAATCATTATCAAATAGTTAATTGCCATAGCAGCATTTGTTTGGATGTTAAATGACGAGAAGGAGTCAATGAAGCGAGTAACCAGTCTTGTTCAGCACATTGTAGTACATCCGGGTACATCAAGCACACTGGTAAAAACACTTCTGTTGCAGCAATGAACATTTACCAACAGATGGCATTAACGTGCCAACTTACACCCATAACATCTTCCCTTTTATAAAATAGGACAGGAGATGTCAATTCACTAACAAAGCAAACCTAGTAATAATATCCAGCATGAACAGTTTTTTTTTTCAGGTATAAACACATTTTGATAGTCTGTTCACTTTTCCCATTTATTAAAAAAAAAATTATGCCAGGAATCTATAGGAGAAAACCTACAGATAAAGTATTTTAGGTGGCTGGGACAGCCGCCCACAGCGTGAAAAGACAGGGGGCGTTTCTGTGAAGACTGCGGGATCACGCACATGCATGTCATCTGACTGTCTGAGGGGAGTATTGATGGGCGAGGGAGCGGGCGTCCTGTGATCCCCTGGCTCCTCACGACCCCTATGACCATCAGGGTTCTGAGTAGGGGCTGGCTCAGCAACCCAAAGGTCAACCCTGTTATGACGGTACAGTAATCCATTCACTACGACCAAAAATGTGGTTAAACTGATGTAAGTTTGCCTGCATTAAAGTCCCTGGCCACTAGGAGCGCCACTTCTGGGTGAGCATTTTCTTCTTTGCTTATTGCCTTATAGAGTTGGTTGAGAGCGGTCTTAGTGCCAGCATCGCTTTGCGGTGTTAAATAGACGGCTATGAAAAATACAGATGAGAACATTCTTGGTAGATAGTGTGGTCGACAGCTTATCATAAGGTACTCTACCTCAGGCGAGCAATACCTCAAGACTTATTTGATATTAGACATCGCACACCAGCTGTTATTGACAAAAAGAAACACACCCCCACCCCTCGTCTTACCAGATTTAGCATCTCTGTTCTGACGTTGTATGGAAAATCCTGCCAGCTCTATATTGTCCGTTTCTTCATTCAACCACGTCTCGGTGAAACAGACGATGTTACAGTTTTTAAAGTCCCGTTGGTAGGATAATCTTAACAGTAAAACATCAGCCACGTTCTTCGGTGCCATCATGTCAGAGCAAACACCAATACAGGAGGTCGAAGGGCCAAACTGAGCAATCCGGGGAGACCTCTGGGTCACCTCCCTGACAAAGGCCCTTCTCCCCGGATTGCTCAGTTTGGCCCGGGCAGCCAGCTAGGAAGAGTCTTGGTAGTTCCAAACTTCTTCCATTTAAGAATGTTGGAGGCCACTGTGTTCTTGGGGACCTTCAATGCTGCAGACATTGATTTTCACTCTGACAGAGCTCCAGAGTTCCTCTGTGGAGATGTGAGAACCTTCCAGAAGGACAACCATCTCTGCAGTACTCCACCAATCAGACCATTATGGTAGAGTGTCCAGACGGAAGCCCCTCCTCCGGAAAAGGCACATGGCAGCCTGCTTGGAGTTTGCCATAAGGAACCTAAAGGACTCTGACCATGAGAAACAAGATTCTCTGATTCTCTGATGAAACCAAGATTGAACTCTTTGGCCTGAATTCCAAGCGTCCCGTCTGGAGGAAACCTGGCACCGTCCCTACAGGGAAGCATGGTGGCAGCATCATGCTGTGGGGGTGTTTTTCAGTGGTAGGGACTGGGAGACTAGTCAGGATCGAGGGAAAGATGAACAGAGCAAAGAACAGAGAGAATCTTGATGAATCCCTCCTCCAGAGCGCTCAGGACCTCAGACTGGGGCGAAGGTTCACTTTCCAACAGGACAACAACCCTAAGCACATACCCAATACAGTGCATGATTGGCTTTGGGACAAGTCTCTGAATGTCCTTGAGTGGCCCAGCCAGAGCCTGAACTTGAATCCGATCGAACATCTCAGAGAGAACTGAAAATAGCTGTGCAGCGACGCTCCCCATCCAAACTGCCAGAGCTTGAGAGGATATGCAGAGAAGAATTGGAGAAACTCCCCAAATACAGGTGTGCCAAGCTTGTAGTGTAATACCCAAGAAGACCCAATGCTGTAATCCCTGCCGAAGTTGCTTCAACAAAGTACTGAGTAAAAGGTCTGAATACTTACAGTGGGTCAAAAAAGTATTTAGTCAGCCACCAATTGTGCAAGTTCTCCCACTTAACAAGATGAGAGAGGTGTAATTTTCATCATAGGTACACTTCAACTATGACAGACAAAATGAGGGGGAAAAAATCCAGAAAATCACATTGTAAGATTTTTAATGAATTTATGTGCAAATTATGGTGGAAAATAAGTATTTGGTCAATAACAATAGTTTATCTCAATACTTTGTTATATACCCTTTGTTGGCAATGACAGAGGTCAAACGTTTTCTGTAAGTCTTCACAAGGTTTTCACACACTGTTGCTGGTATTTTGGCCCATTCCTCCATGCAGATCTCAGATTGTGAAAAACTGAGTTTAAATGTATTTGGCTAAGGTGTATATAAACTTCTGACTTCAACTGTATGTGGGGGATACAACCATCCCAGCTCTGCAGCTCTGCATGCTTCAAAGAGACTATTTTGCTTCAAAGAGAATCATTAGATCATTTGTTTTGGGACTGTCCATATGTAGCTTGTTTTGGTTGCAAGTTCAGGAATGGCTGAAACATTGCAAAATTAATCTGGAGCTAACTCCGCAAATAGCACTGCTGGGTGAAGATTCTTGCAGTCGTATTTGGAACTAACTGAAGTTTATTTAGTACTTTATCTGGGTAGCCAGAGTGTAGAGCTGTCAGGTGTACTCCTGTTGCCTCCCTCCGGCTCTTGACATCGCAGGTCTACTAACCACCAGTCCTGGCTACATTATTACGTACACCTTTTCACCATCATTACACACACCTGGTTGTCATTCACTCCTTGATTACTCCCATTTTATTTAGCCCTCAGTTGTCATCGGTCACTAGGTGTTATTGTTTTCTCTCATGTTCAGTACGCGTCTCATGTTTGTTCATCTGTTTCGGTTCATTATTCAACTCACCTTCTGCACCTGTTTCCTGGCTCCCGGCATATGCGTTACAGAATAACACCTCAACAATATGGAAGCCGAAGAATATTCAACCCTCTTCCAGACGGGTCATCTATTCTATCAGCACCAAGACCTGCTGGCGAAACTGGTGACGGCCAAGGAGGACATCCTCTGCGTTGTCCACCACTTCGACACCACCAGCGAGGTTACCCATTCCCCTATCAGAGGGCCTCACAGTGAGCCAGCCCCCAGCATACCCAGCCGTCCGCCCAGGTCAGCGATGCCGACTGTCCCTTCCAGAGAAATATGACGGAACTCCATCGAAATGCCGTGGCTTCCTACTCCAGTGCTTCCTCTATTTCACCTGTCAGATGGGCGCCCCCACCACTGAGAGGTCCAAGGTTGCCATGGTCATTTCCCTGCTGACCGAACAGCCATTGGAGTGGGCTACGGCCGTCTGGGAGAGAGGAGAGGAGGAGCTGGGTTCCTATGAGAGGTTCATGGCTCTGTTCAGAGTGGTATTCGACCATCCTCCAAAGGGCAGACAGGGAGGTGAGCAACTTTTCCAGCCCTGGCACGGTGCCCAGACCGCTGCGGAGTACGCTCTCACCTTTTGGATTGTGGTAGCTTCCAGTGGATGGAATGAGCCGGCGCTCCACACTCTCCTCCTTGATGAGGAGGTCAAGATGGAGTTGGCATGTCGAGAAGACAACATTTCCTTGAACGCTCTCATCTCGATGGCCATCTGTCTGAATAACCTTATTTGGGAGCGCCAGTGTGCACCTACCCACTCACCTCCCTCCTTTGGCTATCCTGAGGCAGAGCCTGAACCCATGGAGGCAGGAGCCACACACCTCTTTGCGGCAGAGTGGCATTGCCAGAGACAGGGGCTCTGTCCCTATTGCAACCAGGGGGGGCACCAGTTTCAGCGGTGTTCGGTGTGCTCTAACCCGGGGTCCACTAGAGCAGAGGGGCGGCCCCGTGACTTTCCATATCCCAGAGTAGGCATGAGTATTTCATTATCATAATTTTTCCGCCAAACCCTTTATGGTTCCTATTTCACTGGCTAACTGTCCTTCAAGTGTTGTTTCTACAGCTCTGGTGGACACTGGTGCTGCTGGGAACTTCATTGATCAGGCCCTCGTATGCTCCCTGAACTTATCATACCTCTCCTTTTCCTATCCAAGCCCTTGGATACACGACCATCGGGATCCGGCACATTTACGCACATCACCGCACCACTTACCCTTACCATGGGACCCATGCATCAGGAAAGCCTTCCTTCTTCATTACCTCTACACAAGGTAATCCTCGGTAATCCCGTGGTTCCAACATCACAACCCCACCATTGTATGGTCGACCGTGAAAATTACCGCCTGGGGACCAGGATGTCGGAGGACATGCTTTCCCGTACCCTGTGGTTCCACGCCGGTGGAGGGGCCCTGTAAGTGCCCTTCATTTGTGCCCAGTGTCGTTGGCCCCGTGTTTTGGGATGTAGATGTGGACATCCACCAGGCTCTGGAGAGGGTACCTGCTCCTGCCACCTGCCCTCCGGAGTGCATCTACATTCCAACGGGGGTGAGAGATCAGCTGTTGACCTGGGCACACACATCCCTCACCACTGGACACCCAGGTATCACCCGCACTATCCAATCCCTCTGCAAGAAGTACGGTGGCCCACCTTGGCGCAGGACTTCACCCACTATGTCAACTCCACTTCCCATGCCTCAGCGGCCCTGGTCACATCTGTCCATAGACTTTGTAACTGATCTCCACCTTTCTGATGGGTTTTACCACTATTATGTTTATTGTTGATAGATTATTTAAATCCTGCCATTTTATCCCTCTCTTTGGTCTACCCACTGCTCTCCACGTCACTGAGGCAATATTCTAGCAGGTCTTCCGGTACTATGGCTTTCTGGAGGACATTGTTCCCGGCCGTGGTCCCCAGTTCACTTTGTGGGTCTTGAACGGGCAGGTGGAGAGGACCAACCAGGAGCTGGGGAAGGAGTCACTGCCAGGACCGCAAGGAGAGTGGGCCCGGTTCCTTCCCTGGGCGGTATACACCCAGAACTAATTTCGACACTCCTCCACCCAGCTGACTCCCTTTCAGTGCATCCTGGGATATCAGCCGGCCCGCCTCCGCTGACTCCGAGCCAGACCAAGGTCATTGCAGTGGACGAAATGTTCCACCCATCTGAGGCTCCAGCATGCCGTCCGCCGTCAGAAGGCTCAGGCGTATCGCCAACGCAGTGAGGCTCCCGTGTTCCATCCTGGTGATCGCGTCTTGGTCTCCACCAGGAACCTCCCGCTCTGCCTGCCAAGGTCCTTGCAATAAGCACATTATTTGTTGCAATTGCAAACGTGCTAAGATGGTGATCTGAAAATATTTAGACCCACAATACCTATTCCACGGGACACAACTAGATACCGGGTATGATTGCGGCAATGCACAGGTCCCGAGACATGTTGGACAAAACCCACTGAGTCGATGATGGCTTCTAAAGCCTTTTGGAGTGGGTCTGTGGACTTGTCAATGTGAATGTTGAAGTCACCACAAATGTGAATATTATCTGCAATGACAAAGAGGTCCGACAGGAATTCAGGGAACTGTGAGGAACACTGTATATGGCTGTCGTGTCTTTGGTTATGCCAGATTAAGTGATATGACATGCTATTCTATAAAATCCTTTCTCCGTAATTAATATTACCTGATTGAGCTAATCATGTATATGTAATTAACTAGAGAGTCGGGGCACCACAAAATAATATTTATAGAGCTGTTATCTTCCGAATAAACTCTTAAAGACCTAGTAATATTTTACATCAATACCAGTCAATATTAATCGTCACCTTAATTCAGTCTCATCTGAAAGTTGTAAATTCTTGATTACAAATTACTTCATAAAGGAAAATGTCCCTAGCGGGCGGAACAGATATGACAGCTGGTTAAACAAAGAAAAGGGGCTGGGTTTGAGTGAAAGAGCGGGAAGACTGAGGAACAAAGGGAGAAGCGATGTCTCTACCGTAAATACTGTATCTTATGCATTCTAAATTACCCCCCATTTGGAAAAGGAAAATGCAATAAATATTTACTCTGAGCTGCGCTTCAGTAGGTTGATGGTAGATGAAAGGCTGTGTCCTTTGAATAATGTCTCTCCTGGTAAATTGAATATGTTGTAGTAACATTGTTGTGTGGTAGACGGGATACTCTGTCTGTTCTTTCCTAGCACACATTTGCAGCTGCTGTTGCTAACTCAAAGGCTAGGAGGTATCACTTCTGTAGTGAATAAGAGTTCAAAGTTCATACCATTCGCAACCAAAGCTCATGCTGAGGTTGGTTTAGTTCTGTAGTTGACATCTGAACCATTCTGATATCGGATCGTCATCCTAACATCCTCGGAACAGATAGTTATTTGCCCTTTTAACGCAGAGGCTGCAGACCTCACATACTTGGAACAGGAGGTTACATTTTCGTCAAGGCTTTATATAGTGGAGTGAGAAGGGTGTGTTTGAAAAGTTTAATCTCTCTTCACAGGGGCGGGCCACTGATTTAGCAGAGCCCTAACCTTATGAAAACCCAAATCTCTCATTTGGAAGCTAAAATTACATTTCATCTCTTCACCAATAATTTTATATTCAAACATTTAAACTGAACAACAATTCCATGTGAAACCGATAACTGCAATGTGCAGACTTTTCACTGTAGAGTTTGTCATCCTATCATTGATGAGAATGTCTCAGATGACAACCGAACTGACATCATATTCATTAAGTACCACCGCATATGTTCAATTGGTCGGATTACCAGAATATAGTTAATTTCCCCCCACCTTCTGATGTTCCCAGAATCTCTATGTTAACCAAGGGGTTTTCAAATGTCACATCAGTAGGGTAGAGAGAGGAAAAAGGGGGGAAGAGGTATTTATGACTGTCATAAACCTACCCCCAGGCCAACATCATGACATGGCCCAGGTGGCCTGTAAACAGTAGCTATACAACGTGATTGAGTAGGCTGCATAGATTTCATGACTAGAAGGTAAAAACATGAAAACGCAGACTTTTTTTTTTCTTTAAATTTGCTGTCATAAATGTGAGCAACACCTCCACCTTTGCAGGGTGCGTGGGGGAAATGGTCACTAATGTAGCCAGCAGGAGAAGCTTCCTTTAACACAGTAAATTCATCAAGCTTGAGACATGCTTCAGTCAGTCCAACCACATCAATGTTATGATATATGATTAGTTTATTGACTATGACTGCCTTGTAAGTGAAGGAACTAACATTAAGTAGTCTTATTTTGAGATGTCTCTTTCATTAATGACAGGAATGGAGGAGGTCTTTATTCCAGTGAGATTGCTATGGCAAAAACCGTGATGTTTTGCCAGACCTAGATAGAGGCACAGGCACAGTCTCAATGGGAAAAACTAAGCTGACTACACTGACTGTGCTCGGAGCAGACTCCACTAAGCTGGCAGGCTGGCAGCCTGGCTAACAGCCTGCTGCTTAGCTGTACCGTATCAAATAAAATTATGACATAATCCTGTGTTTAAAATTTCACCCTCAAAACAATAGTTTTGTATTGTTGGGAAAGGGCATGTAAGTAAGCATTTCACTGTAAAGTCAACAGTTCGGTTCATGTGACGAATAACATTTGATTTGCCAATATGTTGACAAATTATGTAAAAACAACATTGATTCAACAGCCTGTTTGTGCCCAGTGAGGTGTAGCATCTTAATTTGACTAGTCTCAGGAGTAAAATAAACCTGGACAGGTGGGCTTGATTTTTCATAAAAGAACGGGATAATTTCTAAATGGAAAGTGGTTTTGATAGACTACACTAAGCTATACTTTAGGTGTAGCCTACAGCTGTATTTCAGATACTGTAACGGCTTTCGTCTGGTGGAAGAGAAGCGGACCAAAATGCAGCGTGGTGGTTATTCATGTTCTTTAGTAAATGACTCGACATGAAATAACTAAACAAAACAATAAACAAACGTGAAAACCTATACAGCCTATCTGGTGAACATAAACACAGAGACAGGAACAATCACCCACAAAATACTCAAAGAATATGGCTGCCTAAATATGGTTCCCAATCAGAGACAACGATAAACACCTGCCTCTGATTGAGAACCACTCCAGACAGCCATAGACTATGCTAGATACCCCCACTAAGCCACACACCCAATACCTAACAAAACCCCAAGACAAAACACACCACAATAAACCCATGTCACACCCTGGCCTGACCAAATAAATAAAGACAAACACAATATACTTCGACCAGGGCGTGACAGAACCCCCCCCCCCGAAGGTGCGGCTCCCGGACGCACACCAAAACCATAGGGGAGGGTCTGGGTGGGCGTCTGTCCATGGTGGCGGCTCCGGCGCAGGACGTGGACCCCACTCTATCAATGTCTTAGTCCCTCCTCCTCGCGTCCTTGGATAGTCCACCCTCGCCGCCGACCATGGCCTAGTAGTCCTCACCCAGAACCCCACTGGACTGACGGGCAGCTCGGGACTGAGGGGCAGCTCGGGACTGAGGGGAAGCTCAGTACTGATGGGAAGCACAGCACTGATGGGAAGCTCAGCACTGATGGGAAGCTCAGCACTGAGAGGAAGCCCAGAACTGAGAGGAAGCTCAGCACTGAGAGGAAGCTCAGGCAGGTAGTTGGATCCGGCAGATCCTGGCTGGCTGGCGGTTCTGGAAGAGTCTGGTTGACTGGCAGATCTGGAAGAGTCTGGCTGACTGGCAGATCTGGAAGAGTCTGGCTGACTGGCGGATCCTGGCAGAGTCTGGCTGACTGGCGGATCCTGGCTGACTGGCAGATCTGGAAGAGTCTGGCTGACTGGCGGATCTGGAAGAGTCTGGCTGACTGGCGGATCTGGAAGAGTCTGGCTGACTGGCGGATCTGGAAGAGTCTGGCTGACTGGCGGATCCTGGCAGATTAACGGCTCTGGCTGCTCCATGCTGACTGGCAGCTCTGGCTGCTCCATGCTGACTGGCGGCTCTGGCTGCTCCATGCTGACTGGCGGCTCTGGCTGCTCCATGCTGACTGGCGGCTCTGGCTGCTCCATGCTGACTGGCGGCTCTGGCTGCTCCATGCAGACTGGCGTCTCTGGCGGCTTCTTGCAGACTGGCAGCTCTGGCGACTTCTTGCAGACTGGCAGCTCTGGCGGCTTCTTGCAGACTGGCAGCTCTGGCTGCTCCATGCAGACTGGCAGCTCTGGCAGCTCCTTGCAGACTGGCAGCTTCTTGCAGCTCTGGCAGCTCCTTGCAGACTGCCAGCTCTGGCTGTTCCATGAAGACTGACAGCTCTGGCTGCTCCATGCAGACTGACAGCTCTGGCTGCTCCAAACAGGCAGGAGACTCCGGCAGCACTGTAGAGGCAGAAGGCTCTGGCAGCGCTAAACAGGCGGGAGACTCCAGCAGCGCAGGAGAGGAGGAAGGCTCTGGCTGCGCTGAACAGGCGGGAGACTCTGGCAGCGCTGTAGAGGAGGAAGGCTCTGGCTGCGCTGAACAGGCGGGAGACTCCGGCAGCGCAGGAGAGGAGAAAGGCTCCGCTAGCGCTGAACAGGTGGGAGACTCCGGCAGCGCATGAGAGGAGGAAGGCTCCGGCAGCGCTGGAGAGGCGAGGCACACTGTAGGCCTGATGCGTGGTGCTGGCACTGTGTTACGTTCCCCAGTTTGTGTTGTAGTTTGTGTATTTGCATGTGTTTATTTCAGGAATTGGTTTCCTGAAATCCCCTCAAGCAGCTGATTGGTCGACTCCATGGCTAATTGGAGAGCTGACCCCGCCCCCTCGTCAAGAAGCAGCTGTCTCCAGTTACACATTCATTCTGAAGCTATATAAAAGTCAGTGTTCTGTTCAGGAGGTTTTTTCTTGGCTGGGAGGTCATTGCAGAGAGATTGAATGTGATAGAGAATCATTGCTGGAGGAGGCTGATGGCTGTGGATAATTTACTATGTTAGTTGTTGGTAGCAGTTGGTATGTTCAGTGAGTTTGTTGCTCAGATAGAGCTTATTTGATGTCCTTTGTTTCTTAGTTTGTTTGAGAAATTATTTGTTCTCCTGTTTCATTTGTTCCCAGGGGAGAAGGGGAAGGCACCTAGGGAGTGCTTAGGCAAGAGGCCCGCGGGCATACATATACCCGTAGCATATTCACTGTCTAGGCACAATAGGTAAGACCTGGGTGGACCACCCCCTGTATTTTGGTTAGGGCACCAGGTGGTGCTAAATTAGGTAAGTATTGGTTAGGCAGGTAAGATAGGAGAGGGGGGGGCTTTGAGATTTACTTTCTTTACTTTGGTTCCGTCCAGCCCCTTTTTCCCCATATTACCATGTAAAGGAATAAAGTCCTTGTAAACGGTACCACATTCTGTCTGTTGTCATCCTTACTCGCACCTACAGTCCATACCTTTTTCACTTCACGGAGAGTTGAGTTGTAGCAGGGTGTTGCGTCCCCTCTTCATAGAGGCGTGCGTAACACACTGGTGGTACTGGGCCGAGGACACGCACAGGAAGCCTGGTGCGGGGAGCTGCCACCGGAGAGCTGGTGTGTGGAGGTGGCACAGGATGGGCTAGACCGTGAAGGCGTACTGGAGATCTTGAGAGCAGTGCTGGCACAGGACGTGCAAGGCTAGGGAGGTGCACATGAGGCCTGGTGCGTGAGGCAGGCACCATCTTCACCAGCCGACTAACACGCACCTCAGGACGAGTATGGAGCGCTGACACAGGTGCCATCAAATCCCCGACACGCTCCGTCGGGCGAATTCCATGCTTAAAGCACCAACACAGCAACTCCCTCATTTCTCTCTCCTCCAATTTCCCCATTAACTCCTTCACAGTCTCTGCTTCGCTCACCTCCAACACCGGCTCTGGTTCTGGTCTCCTCCTTGGCTCCTCACGATAAACAGGGAGAGTTGGCTCAGGTCTGACTCCTGACTCTGCCACACTCTCCCTGAGCCCCCCCCCAAGAAATTTTTGGGGCTGACTCTCTGGCTTCCATCCGCGTTGCCGCGCTGCCTCCTCATACCGTCGTCTCGCCTCTTTCGCCGCGGAGAGGCGCTCTTTGGGGCGGCGATATTCTCCAGGCTGAGCCCAGGGTCATTCTCCGTCCAATTCGTCCTCCCATGTCCATTCCTCTCTTTGTTGCTCCTGCTGTTGCTGTTGCCTGTTACCACGCCGCATGGTCCTGTTGTGGTGGGTGATACTGTAACGGCTTTCGTCTGGTGGAAGAGAAGCGGACCAAAATACAGCGTGGTGGTTATTCATGTTCTTTAATAAATGACTCAACATGAAATAACTAAACAAAACAATAAACGAACGTGAAAACCTATACAGCCTATCTGGTGAACATAAACACAGAGACAGGAACAATCACCCACGAAATACTCAAAGAATATGGCTGCCTAAATATGGTTCCCAATCAGAGACAACGATAAACACCTGCCTCTGATTGAGAACCACTCCAGACAGCCATAGACTATGCTAGATACCCCCACTAAGCCACACACCCAATACCTTACAAAACCCTAAGACAAAACACACCACAATAAACCCATGTCACACCCTGGCCTGACCAAATAAATAAAGACAAACACAATATACTTCGACCAGGGCGTGACAGATACACATGTATGTCATATATGTCATATCTATCTTGTCTTACAAAGCTATAAAAAAACGACAGTTGTTAATGTATATGGCTGCATTTCGGATACATTTTTACACATTTGAAGGTCGCAGTAAAAGGACATACAGTATTAGGACATTTATTTTGTCATGTACTGTAGTGTTTGAGTTTATGTAAATTAAGGCTCATTTGAATTTCATGCACCACAGGAAAATTCTCAGTGACAACAGTGATCAAATTAAGATACCACACCTGTACATGGCATAACTGACCTAATAACTAAGCAGCTCTCAGTACACCATGCCATGAAGTAATATCAAACTCTAATATCATAGTTTATGCTCATATTAGCACTCACATATTGTATGTTGATGATACAGGCATGTGATGTTGATGCACCTACTGCATCTGGCTGTGACCCAAGCTGGATGTATCTCACGTCTAATAGCACCCCCTATGCCTGAGAAGCACTTTTATTTTTAAGGCTCAACCCTATTTCTCGGGAACTGCCAATCCAACCCACATTTCTCTTCCATTGGGATCTGGGATAACTGATGCAAAGTCCTCTTAACAGTAACAACTTTTTGTTTGAATAACCATCCCTCATTCCAAGTGTCTCAACCCTGTGGTCATGTGGAATAAAGTATGGCTTCCTTTAATATCAAAATAAAGCAGTTATTATCTAGAAGTGTATTTTCATGTGTTTGTCAAATGCGTTTTTGTTTGTTTAGTCTTTTAATAAAAGACTGTGGAATCTTTCGAAATTTCCTACAAATTACTTACCAGTGAAGTCCGTAGCAACAATAATCCAAAAACCTGACTATTCTGTCAATCAGGGTGTAGTCTGAAATTCACACAACTCTCATCATGACATGAAACCCAACCATATTAAAGACAAACACATTATAGACCAAGGACATCATGTATATTAACATTATGCAAAAAATGGTGTCTATTTCTTGCCCAAACACAGCCAAGCACCAGTTTTATCCCCCTCTAGCAAAATGGTACGTGCTATTTTGGATTCTTCGCAGTTTCTTTCTCCAGTGAACTAAAGTGACATCTTGTTGCAAGAAGGAAACCCTATACAGTGCCTTTGGAAAATATTCATACACCTTGACTTATTCAACATTTTGTTGTGTTACAGCCTGAATTCAAAAGGGTTTTTCCCAAAAAGGGATTTTTTTCCCCCACCCATCTACACAAAATACCCCATAACAACGAAGTGAAGACATGTTTTTAGATATGTTTGCTAATTTATTGAAAATAAAATACAGACATAAGTATTCCAATCCCTAAGTCAATCATTTCTAGGAGCACCTTTGGCGGTGATTACAGCTGTACGTTTGCCCAATGACAAAGAAATGATCAGTCTATAATTTTAATGGTAGGTTTATTTGAACAGTGAGAGACAGAATAACAACAAAAAAATCCAGAAAAACGCATGTCAAAAATGTTATAAATTGATTTGCATTTTAATGAGGGAAATAAGTATTTGACCGCTCTGCAAAACATGAATTAGAACTTGGTGGCAAATCCCTTGTTGGCAATCACAGAGGTCAGACGTTTCTTGTAGTTGGCCACCAGGTTTGCACACATCTCAGGAGGGATTTTGTCCCACTCCTCTTTGCAGATTAGTCATTAAGGTTTCGAGGCTGACGTTTGGCAACTCGAACCTTTAGCTCCCTCCACAGATTTTCTATGGGATTAAGGTCTGGAGACTGGCTAGGCCACTCCAGGACCTTAATGTGCTTCTTCTTGAACCATTCCTGTGTTGCCATCCAAAGCCTAATTAATAACCATGCTCAAAGGGATATTCAGCGTCTGCTTTTAAAATGTTTACACATCAACAAACGATGCCATTCCTATGCGAGGAATCGAAAAACCTCCCTGGTCTTTGTGGTTGAATCTGCACTTGAAATTCACTACTCGATTGAGGGACTTTACAGATCATTTTATGTGTTGGGTAGAGAGATGGGGTAGTCATTACAAAATGATGTTGACCCTTATTGAACACTTGATGAGTCCATGCATCTTATTTTGCGATTTCTTATGCACATTTTTGCACCCTAACAAATTTAGTCTTGCCATAACAATAGGAATTTACACTTCTGGACTCAATACATTTTATGTGTATTAATTTAATTTCTAATATCTACAAAAAAAAGTACTGTGTATAGATCAGTGACACAAAATATAAATGTAGTCAATTTAAATTCAGGCTGTAGAACAACATTTGGATTTTTTCCCCCCAGTACTTTCTGAAGGTACTGAATCTACAAGCCAAGGTCAGAAAGATCAAGTGTGGTGATTAGCATTGAGGAAATAGAAGACTTCATCAATGCTATTGACCACTTTTAATCTTTCTAACCTTCAAAATGTTAAGACAACCATTTTTTGATAACTTTTCGTTTAAGGAAATAAGGAAACCTCCGAGGGTGTCTCAGAGGAGTTGGATATGGAAAACAATATATACTTATCTATCTAAGAGTGTGGCATAAGTGACCTAATAATTAAGCAGTTCTCAGTATACCATGCCATGAAGTGATAGTATATTGTGATATCACAGTTTATGCTCATATTAGCACCCACATATGTTGATGATGCAGACATATGATGTTGATGCACCTACAGTTTCTGGCTGTGACCCAACTTACAGTAGTCTCATATATCTCGCATCTCATATAATCAGCATGAAATTGCACTGCCCCATGTCGCAAGGATCTGTACACAATTCCTGGAAGCTGAAAATGTCCTTACATGGCCTGCATACTCACCAGACAAGTCACCCATTGAGCATGTTTGGAATGCTCTGGATCGCGGTGTACGGCTGTGTGTTCCAGTTCCCGCCAATATCCAGCAACGTCACACAGCCATTAAAGAGCAGTGGAACAACATCCACAGGCCACAATCAACAGCCTGTAAAACTCTATGTGAAGGGGATGTGTCGAGCTGCATTAGGCAAATGGTGGTCACACCATTTGAAATCCCTAGATTAGGCCCTAATTAATTAAATCTCTAGATTAGGCCCTAATTTATTTATTTAAATTGACTGATTTCCTCATATGAACCGTAACTCAGTAAAATATTAGAAATTGTTGCATGTTGCTTTTATATTTTTTTTCAGTAAATATAATATCAGTGCTTTGTTGGTGGAATAAAGACCGTTACAAATATTTATGTGAAAGGCTAATATCGGCTGATAATATCGGTCAACTGATTTAGTTACAGTGCCGTCGGAAAGTATTCAGACCCCTTGACTATCTCCACATTTTGCTACTTTACAGCCTTATTCTAAAATGTATTAAAGAAATAAAAATCCTCAGCAATCTACACACAATATCTCATAATGACAAAGTAAGAACAGGTTTTTAGAGATTTTTTAGAAATGTATTAAATATAAAAAACAGAAATACCTTATTTATATTTACTATAAGAGTATTTACTATGAGACTCGAAATTGACCTCAGGTGCATCCTGTTTCCATTGATCATCCTTGAGATGTTTCTACAGCTTGATTGGAGTCCACCTGTGTGCAAATTCAATTGATTGGACATGATTTGGAAAGGCACACACCTGTCTATATAAGGTCCCACAGTTGACAGTGCATGTCAGAGCAAAAACCAAGGCATGAGGTTGAAGGAATTGTTCTTAGAGTTCTGAGATAGGATTGTGTCGAGGCATAGATCTGAGGAAGTGTACCAAAAAATGTCTGCAGCATTGACAATTCCCAAGAACACAGTGGGCTCCATCATTCTTAAATGGAAGATAGAACGTGGGGAATGGAACCTGGGGAATCGTCAGAGGCGATCTATAGAACACTAATGTCATTTTGTTTGTTATTTTGTGTTGTCATTAAAAATGTTATGAAGGAAATACTGTAACTTGGAAAGTATACCCACTACATGTATGAAGTTTCCATACTATGCATTGTGCATGTAATATGAAAAATGATGAAAGTGATTTTGTTAAAAGAGGGATGTGATTTGAGAAACTATAGGAGATAATTGTTTTACATAATTTTGTACAAGTTACAAGTCACGCCCTGAGTGAGGTTAGAGAGCGTGTCAGCCTGATGGAATCGTCCCTGTTGAACAAAATGTTTAAATTATTTTTGGGATAGGGGGAAGCATTTTCACTTTTGGATGAATAGCGTGCCTAGAGTGAACTGCCTCCTACTCTGTCCTAGATGCTAATATAAGCATATTATTAGTAGTATTGGATAGAAAACACTCTGAAGTTTCTAAAACTGTTTGAATGATGTCTGTGAGTATAACAGAACTCATATGGCAGGCGAAAACCTGCGTAAAATCCAACCAGTAAGTGGGATATCTGAGGTTTGTAGTTTTTCAAAGCTTGGTCTACCGAAGACACAGTGTCTATGGAGTCAAGTTGCACTTCCTACGGCTTCCACTAGATGTCAACAGTCTTTAGAAACTGGTTTGAGGATTCTACTAAAAAGGAGGGGCTCATGAGACCTGTTTGAGTCAGTGGTCTGGCAGAGTGTCTCAGGCTTTGACATGCTCCCGACAGAGTTACCTCTTGTTCCAGTGCTTTTCTTCAGACATAGGAATTCTCAGGTTGGAAGCTTATTGATGTTTTATGTTAAAAACATCCTAAAGGTTGATTCCATACATCGTTTGACTTGTTTCTACAACTTGTTACAGAACTTTTTGAGTTTTTCTCTGGACGAAATGCTCGCGCCTCATGAAGATGGATTACAGGGCTGAACATGCTAACAACAAGTGGCTATTTGGACATTAATTAACAAACCTCCAGATGAGCTTCAATGCCATACAACACTCCTTCCATGTCCTCCAACTGCTTTTAAATGCAAGTAAAACTAAATGCATGCTCTTCAACCGATCTCTGCCCGCACCCGCCTGTCCATCTAGCATCACTACTCCGGATAGTTCTGACTTAGAATATGTGGACAACAACAAATACCTAGGTGTCTGGTTAGACTGTAAACTCTCCTTCCAGTCTTACATTAAGCACCTCCAATCCAAAATTAAATCTAGAATCGGCTTCCTATTTCGCAACAAAGCATCCTTCACTCATGCTGCCAAACATACCCTCGTAAAACTGACTATCCTACCGATCCTTGACTTTGGCGATTTACAAAATAGCCTCCAATACCCTACTCAGCAAATTGAATGTAGTCTATCACAGTGCAATCCGTTTTGTCACCAAGGCCCCATAAACTACCCACCACTGCAACCTGTATACCCTCGTTGGCTGGCCCTCGCTTCATATTCATCACCAAACCCACTGGCTTCAGGTCATCTTTAAGTCTTTGCTAGGTAAAGCCCCGCCTTATCTCAGCTCACTGGTCACCACCCACCCGTAGCACGCGCTCTAGCAGGTATATTTCACTGGTCATCCCCAAAGCCAACTCCTCTTTGGCCGCTTTTCCTTCTAGTTCTCTGCTGCCAATGACTGGAACGAATTGCAAAAATCACTGAAGCTGGAGTCTTTTTATCTCCCTCTCTAACTTTAAGCATCAGCTGTCAGAGCAGCTTACAGATCATTGCATCTGTACACAGCCCACCTGTAAATAGCCCACCCAACTACTCACCACCATATTGTTATAATTTTTTTCTCCTTTGCACCCCAGTATCTCCACTTGCACATTCATCTTTTGCACATCTATCACTCCAGTGTTTAATTGCTAAATTGAAATTATTTTGCCTTTATGGCCTATGTATTGCCTTACCTCGCCTTCTGGATCGCAACGGGGTGAACAGTCAGTGGCTCGGGTTGTTGTTGTCCTTGTTTGCCCTCGGTGATGCGTTGTGCAGACTGCACCACCCTCTGGAGAGCCTTGCGGTTGTGGGCAGTGCAGTTGACGTACCAGGTGGTGATACAGGCCGACAGGCCACCCTTTGCCTTGATGACAGCTTTGCAGACTGTTGATCTGAATACTTATGTAAATAAGGTATTTCTGTTTTTTATTTTTTATACATTTGCAAACATTTCTACAAATCTGTTTTTGCTTCGTAATCATGGGGTATTGTGTGGAAATTGACGAGGAAAACAATTAATTTAATCCATTTTAGAATAAGGCTGTAACGTAACAAAATGTAGGAAAAGCCAAGAGGTCTGAATACTTTCTGAATGCACTGTATCTGAACTAACATCTATCTGAATTTCTGTCATTGTCCATTTTGAAAGTCCTGAAAGAATAGGCCTACCTCGTCGCAGCTCGTTTGTTTGTACTTGCTTATACTTACCTCAGCTTATACTATAGGGCTAACAAACATGATGAATTTACTGAACATAACCGTAATGTTGTTTGTGTATGGTTCAAAAGTTAAAACTCATGTTGGTGTTCATTATTATTGAAGGAGAATGCGGTTCTTATCCACTTACACAAAACCACAAGGAGTCAGTAGAAACCACATTTGATTAAGCAAGTCAGCCATATCAGCTTAGGTTTTAAAAAGGCAGCAATGAGGCTGAATAAACTGCTTTGCTGCCAGATGAGGCTCCGCTGATAGCCAGGTGTAGCGGTGGTAAGGATTCATTCCATGGTGCTGAAAGGAAAGCTCCGCTGTCGGGACAGCTTTATGGGGCCATAACAGTTTGTGGGCACAGTTTATAATAACCATTATATAACCATTATAATGCAATTAATGTATTGTTCAGTGTTGTGTTGTGTTGTGCAGTGGCTTTGCTGGCATGCAGCTAGAAAACAATTGTTGAGTTTGCCCCACCAAGATTTATATGCTAAAATTGCCACCGACTGCAATGTGTACAATATTATTTGGGCTGTTGCTACTCCTCGTCTGTGCACCACTTTGCTGAGAATCAGTTGCATAACAGATGTTGTACTGTTTTTAGAGTCGGTCTTAAAACAGCAAGCATGAACACCCTTATCTCAATAGCTCTTTGTGTGTGCAATTGAATCATCTGGCATCATAATTTCAACATTATTTTTTCACTTTGTCACTCCTCATTCCAGTAGAACATTAATTAAATTATTTCCATGGAAGTTGGCGTCACTCAGAATAAATTGGATTGCAGCTACACTACCAGTCAAAAGTGTTAGAACACCTACTCATTCAAGGGTTTTTCTTTATTTGTACTATTTTCTACATAGTAGAATAATAGTGAAGACATCAATAGAATAATGTAGTAACCAAAAAAGTGTTAGACAAGTCAAAATATATTTTATATTTGAGATTCTTCAAATAGCCACCCTTTGCCTTGACGACAGATTTGCTAACTCTTGGCATTCTCTCAACCAGCTTTATGAGATAGTCACCTGGTATGCAGGTGTGCCTTATTAAAAGTGCATTTGTGGAATTTCTTTCCTTCGTAATGCGTTTGAGCCAATCAGTTGTGTTGTGACAAGGTAGAGGGGGTATACAGAAGATAGCCCTATCTGTGTTTGTTTATAAAGTGTTGGTCACATTTCTCATGAGTAGACATTTCCATATGCACAAAAATCTTATTTCACTTCAATTTTGTGCACAAATTAGTTTACATCCCTGTTAGTGAGAATTTCTCATTTGCCCAAATTATCCATCCACCTGTCAGGTGTGGCATATCAAGAAGATAATTCAAAGCATTATCATTACACAGGTGCACCTTGTGCTGGGGACAATATAAGGCCACTCTAAAATGTGAAATTTTGTCACACAACACAAGGCCTCAGATGTCTCATGTTTTGAAGGAGTGTGCAATTGGCATGCCGACTTCAGGAAAGTTCACCAGAGCTGTTGCCAGAGAATTGAATGTTAATTTCTCTAGCATGAGCCACCTGCAACATCGTTTTAGAGAATTTGGCAGTACATCCAACTGGCCTCACAACTGCAGACCACGTGTAACAACGGCAGCATAGGACATTCACATCCAGCTTCTTCATCTGCGGGATTGTCTGAGACCAGCCACCTGGACAGCTGGTGAAACTGAGGAGTATTTCTGTCTGTAATAAAGCCCTTTTGTGGGGAAAAACTCAGTCTGATTGGCAGGGTCTGGCTCCCCAGTGGGTGGGCCTGCGAGGGCATGGGCCCACCCACTTGGGAGCCAGTCCCACTCACTGGGGAGCCAGGCCAAGCCAATAAGAGGGGGAGACAGAGAGAACATGCTCATTCTGTTGCATGAATGTAAGATCATAGTTTGGGGGTGCTGTCTTTTATTTTATTTTTATATATAGTTTTTTTGAAGAGGAGATGCAGAACAAATATTTTTGCTATATCTGTCAGCTAATACAGCACTATTACAGCACTATGTTAGCTAATACAGAACTATACACAGCCCAGTGCACTACTTTTGTCAGAAAAATACATAAAATATATATATATTTCTGTATTGTTTTCATTCTATTTTTTAGGAGGTGCTGCAGCACGGTCAACACCCCTACTTCTCGCGACAATGTGTAAGATTCACCATAATGCGTATCTGTTTGAACAGATATTGCCACGCCCTGGCCATAGAGAGGCTTCTATTCTCTATTTTGGGTAGGCCAGGGTGTGACTAGGGTGGGCATTCTAGTTTATTTCTTTCTATCTTTTTCTGTTTCTATGTTTTGGCCTTGTATGGTTCTCAATCGGGGACAGCTGTCTATCGTTGGCTCTGATTGGGAATCATACTTAGGCAGACTTTTTTCCTTTGTATTTTGTGGGTAGTTGACTTTGTTAGTGGCACTATAGCCCTAGTAAGCTTCACGGTCGTTTCTTTGTTTATTGTTTTGTTGGCAACATTTATATAAATAAAGGAAAATGTATGCTCACCATGCTGCACCTTGGTCCGGTCATTTCCACGACGACGTCCGTGACAGAACTACCCACCACCAAAGGACCAAGCAGCTTGACCAGGAGAGGCAGCCCCAATAAAACAAAATTGGGGGGCACATGGGACTGTCGGCGGAGCCGAGGTTGGAACCAGAGCCAGTTGGGGAGAAGAAGGTGAACTTGGAGGGGAGTGAAGGGAGTGAAGCAGACACGTTTAAGGAGTTTAATTTAAGTGAGTTGATGGTGAGATTGGAGGAGAGAGTTAGGAGAGAGTTGTTGGGTTGGTGCATGAGGCACGACATTCGCCCTACGGAGCGTGTCCTCAGTTTAATGTCACCTGAGTCAGCTCTCCATACTCGTCCTGAGGTGTGTGCTAGCCATCTGGTGAAGACTGTGCCAGCCCCACGCACCAGGCCTCATGTGCACCACCCCACCCCAGCCCTGCACATCTTGTGCCAGCTCTATGCTCCAGACCTCCAGTGTGCCTCCACAGCCCGGTGAGTTCTGCGCCAGCTCTGCGCACTGTGTCTTCGGTGCGCTGTGACAGCCCAGTTCATCCTATGCCTGCGCTCCGCACGTGCTAAAGTGGGCATTCAGCCACATTCCAGATCTCCAGTGCTCCCCACAGCCCGAAGTGCCTGCGCTCTGGAGGTGCCAGGCTAAAGTGGACATTCAGCCTGGAAGAGTGGTGCCAAGGATACGCACCAGATCTCCAGTGCCCCCACACAGCCCGTTTCATCCTGTGCCTCCTCCAAGGACCAGGCCTCCAGTAGGTCTTCCCAGCCTGGTGAGTCTGGTGCCTGCTCCACGGGCCAGTCCGGGGCCTGTGGCGAGGGTCTCCAGTCCGGGGCCTCCGGCGAGGGTCCCCAGTCCAGGGCCCGCAACGAGGGCCCCCAGTCCGGGACTGGCAGCGAGGTTCCCCAGTCTGGGTCCAGCAACGAGGGTCCACAGTCCGGGGCCCGCAACGAGTGTCCCCGCACCAGAGGTGCCGCCAAAGTGGGGGGAGCCAGAGGCGGAGGGGGGTCTACGTCCCGCACCAGAGCCACCGCCGTAAGGGAAGCCCACCCGGACCCTCCCCTTTAAAGTCAGGTTTTGCTGCCGGAGTCCGCACCTTTGAGGGGGGGTACTGTAACACCCTGAACATAGAGAGGCTTTTATTCTCTCTTTTGGGTAGGCCAGGGTGTGACTAGGGTGGGCATTCTAGTTTCTTTATTTCTATGTTTTCTGTTTCTTTGTTTTGGCTGGGTATGGTCCTTAATCAGGGACAGCTGTCTATCATTGTCTCTGATTGGGAATCATACTTAGGCAGCCTTTTTTCCTTTGTATTTTGTGGGTAGTTCACTTTGTTAGCGGCACTATAGCCCTAGTAAGCTTCACTGTTATTTCTTGTTTCTTGTTTTGTTGGCAACATTTATATAAATAAAGGAAAATGTACGCTCACCACGCTCACAATTTCCACGATGACGTCCGTGACAGATATACACTCCATGCAAGATATACACTTGCACTTTCAGTAAAAAAAATCTGTATCTACATAGCTGCAAATATTAACAGAGAAGGCCAATTACCTAAATACCAAAAAGCTTGACTTAATAGTGGGTTAATTAGAATGGTATTCCTTTACTTATTACTGTAGGTAATTTGTAACTAAATATCTGCACCTAAATTAACTATTATTTACAATTTGAGTGGAAATAGGATAAATGTATTGATAAATAAAACACTATAAAATCTAATTTTACCGAAAGTGTACTTAAAACAAATATCCAAATTTCTCATGTGTTTTATTGTATCTCAGAGATGAAGTATTATAACAATTATTTGTGTTTCTTATAACAACATATTTCGATTTCTGGGGAATTGTCTTTGCTCTGCGCATATTTCTTTTACGTAATCTTATATATTTGACATATTTTGAAGCAATTTACACCAAAAGTAACGTAAGAGACAAAAAAATCACTCTAAAAGACATAGATGTTTTGGGGATCTTATATACAGTGCCTTGCGAAAGTATTCGGCCCCCTTGAACTTTGCGACCTTTTGCCACATTTCAGGCTTCAAACATAAAGATATAAAACTGTATTTTTTTGTGAAGAATCAACAACAAGTGGGACACAATCATGAAGTGGAACAACATTTATTGGATATTTCAAACTTTTTTAACAAATCAAAAACTGAAAAATTGGGCGTGCAAAATTAGATCCATAACCCTATATTCAATGGAATGGCTATTCTGTGGTACCAGTCCCTGTCTTTCATATTGTTTAAACTGAGATGTATGGCTGTTAAATAGTTGTAATTCTGCACTGTTAAAATGAATAGATGGGACTATATATTTACCACTTTCGGGATTTCTGAATATATATGTCCCTCATTTAAACGTCATAGCCTGTTTTTTGTTATGTTGTTCTTTAGTTGCCTGGTTGTGTATTGCAGCACTATCAATAAAGATTAAATATCACTTGTATTATGTTGATTTTATGCATATTGAGGAATTCACAATAGTATCATCATTTTAACTTGGTTTATCTCAAGATAATGATGATTATGATATGATGATACATATTATTTGTACCCTTTATTAAAAAAAAGACTATACAATCAATATCATTAGAAAAAGGATCGGTGTAGTATCCTCACAATATTTCTTTCCCTATCTTTTGAGACTTGTTAAACAAAATGTATTTCTCTGAGCAATTGTATTAGTATAAAATAATATAATTTACAAATATTTGAAATATGCAATAGGAAGTTCACATTTATCTGCCTTAAAATTAAATCTAATAAGGTATTTCATTCGTATCTAGAAGCACACCTGCTTTTTCGCCCTACAGATCTACACAACCTACTCCACATTTTCAAAGTGAAAAAGTTATAGAAATGTTTCAAAACAAATACAAAATAAACTGAATTATTAGAATTGAATAAGTCTCCATCCCCCCTTAGTTAATACTTGGTGGAAGCACCTTTGGCAGCCATTGCAGCTGTGAATCATTTGGAATAAGATTCCACCAAATTTGTACAACTCTTAGGGCAAAATTGTCAAAATTGCTCAAGTTCTGAGACTGAGACTAGACCACTCAGCAGCACCTCTTGGATAGCCATTCTGGTGTGCCTTTGGCATTCAAATGTGTGCAATTGTCTTGCTGAAAAATAAAACTGTATCCCAGGGTTAGGTTTTCAGAAGACTGAGGCAGGTTTTCATCTAACTTTTTACCTGGGCTTTGCTCCTTTCATATTTCCCAAATGGACCAGACCCTATGCACTTGTGAGGATCTGAGATGATTTGATTCGAATAAAGGTTTATGAGCAATATGGTGAAACTTCCACTTAGCCTATCAGAGGGCAAGGTGGAGCTATTACCATATTGATTGCAGATGTCTAATATGGTCAGATCTCCACAAGTGCATAGGTTATAGGTTCTAGAGGTCCTTTTGGGATTGGGTCCATGTGTTGAATAAAGCCAATCAGGTAGTGGCTGTAGTACATGGCTCTCCATATCTGTTCCTGGAGAGCTTCCTACCTGCAGGTTTTCACTCCAACCCTAATCTAGCACACTTGATTCTAATTATTAGCTAGTTGATATGCTGAACCTGTCACGTTCTGACCATCGTTCGTGTGTGTTTTCCTTGTTTTAGTGTTGGTCAGGACGTGAGCTGGGTGGGCATTCTATGTTGTGTGTCTGGTTTGTCTATTTCTATGTTTGGCCTGATATGGTTCTCAATCAGAGGCAGGTGTTAGTCATTGTCTCTGATTGGGAACCATATTTAGGTAGCCTGTTTTGTGTTGTGTTTTGTGGGTGATTGTTCCTGTCTCTGTGTTTGTTTGCACCAGAATAGGCTCAGTCACTTTGGATTTTCTTTTTTCCTGGTTTTGGAAGAGAACGTGAGCCGGGTGCGCCATTCTCCTTGCGGAGATGGTGCAAAATCCATCAACACGGTCGGTCCCTGGGATTGGGCTGGCCAACACGATTCGATTTGCTTGGAAGGAGAAGGAGTTGGAGCCTTCAGGACGGGAAACTTTTGGAAGGACAATTTTGATGGGGATTCAAAAGCTGACGGTGAAGGACGTGTTTTGTTTCCAAGGCAACTCATTGGATGGAGCATACGACGTGGCACTAAATGCAGAGGAGAAACATGATGATATCCTGAGAAGAGCAAGAGCAGTGGGATGTGAGAGGCCGATGAGCCATTATGAAATAACAAGCCTGACGAGGAACAACTTTAGAGTTGTAACTGTCAACATGTACAACCCATACGTTAAGGACGAAGAGGTGAGGGCCTTTCTGGGGAGATACATGGATAACGTCTCCTCAGCAAGGCACCTCAAAGACTCCCTTGGGTTTTGGAATGGGAGGAGAGGCTTCCAGGCCCTCCTCAGGGAGGACCCAAAGGGACATGGTGGCTACCTCCATCCTCCTGCTATGTTCTCCCTAGGGGCTGACAGGGGGACGTTGTTTTATGCACGTCAGCCCCCATTTTGCAGGCGATGTATGGCCTACGGCCACATCTTCGCCTCGTGCAGCACACGAAAATGCAGATTTTGTGGATCTGGGGAGCACGAGGCGAAGGATTGTGACGAGCCTAAGACGTGCCACGGGTGTGGCTCGTCAGCACACCTGTGGCAGGGGTGCCCGGCTCGTCAGAGGTCATACGCGTCTGCGGCTGGGGGTGCAGGAGCGGGGGATGGGGGAAGAAGAGGAGGGGAAGGAAGCATGCCTCATGACCAGAGTACAGGTCCAGAGGGGAAGGCGGCAAGGAAGAAGGAGGAGCAAGAAGCGGCGGATGGAAGAGAGAAGGAAACGGAAGGCACGGGAGTAGGAGAACCAGGAAAAGCGGCGGAAGAAGGCAAGCGAGTGGAGGAGCATGAGAGAGAAGAAAGCGAGGGAGGAGTGTTGGAGAAGGAGACGTATGGTGGAGGAGCTGGCGGGGGGGAGGGTGGTATCTCTCCACTGCCGCCATCACCAAAGAAGAGAGTGAAGAGGAGGGTGCGATTGGCCGACAGTGAGAGAAAGGGGATGGCCAAGAGAGCGATGGGGGTGGGAGAAACCTCTGGGTTGCTGCTGGTTTCCCCAGGCCCTCAACTTCTGTTGGGTGGGGACACACCTAACAAGACCCAGGACTGGGTACAGGAGGAGGTGGTGAGTTTTTTTGTTTGGGGACTCAGCCTCCCCTATTTTTTTCCAAACTAGCTGCAGCGCTGGGGAGGGGGAGGGGTGTGGGAGTAGACCCAGGGTGCAGGGCACCCCGGAGCCAAACACTATTCCTGCATCCTGGGTTGGCGAGATGGAGGAAGAGACGTCGGGAGTACGGATGGTGTTATCACCGGTAATATGGAGCAGGGGAGCATCCGGTGAGTCTCCTGGTTTTGGTTTTTTCTGTCTAGGTTTAGTATTTGAGTGTATTACATGTTTTTATTTTTTCTTTCATGGGGTCTAATTTTACTCTTGTTAGTTTAAATATAAGGGGTTTAAGGGATTTTGTTAAGAGGAGGGCGGTTTTTAGTTATCTGGAGGATGTGGGGTTTGTTTTTTGTTTTTTACAGGAGGTTCACCTGAGGGATGGAGGGGATGTTAGTAGGTTTAAGAGGGAGTGGGACAAGGGGGAGTCGGTTTGGGGTATTGGGGGGGTGCACTCATCGGGGTAGGGATTTTGTGTGGGCACAGGGAGGTAAAAGTGGAGGGTTCTTTTGTGGTGATGCAGGGGAGGGTTATAGGGGTGGATGTCACGATAAGGGATTGTAAATTTAGATTAGTGGTGGTGTATGGGCCACAGGTGGTGGCAGACAGGAGGGAGATGGTGGACTGTCTGGCTCCCCTGTGTGTCACAAATAGGAAATTAGTGATAGGGGGGCACTTTAATACAGATTTAGGAATAGGGGGGATAGCAGTGCAGGCGCCATCACCGGGCTAATGGCTTGCCATGGTCTGGTTGATGGTGGCCTGCACACTACTCCGAAAATGGCCGGTCCTACATGGCGCAACTCCAGGGGGGTTGCGCGGAGGCTCGACTATATTTTTGTACCCAGGTCTTTGGATAAGTTGTCTGGGCGGCTATTGCCTGTTTTCTTTTCGGATCACGACGGGGTGCTCCTGCAGGTGGGGTCGCCAGTCTGCCTCTTTGGTAGTGGGTACTGGTAGTTAGATCGGGATGTGCTGGAGGAGCAGGCTTTTGTTGACAGGTTTTTTGGTTTCTTTTGGAGGCTTGAAGGCCTCCGGTCCATGTGCGAGGGGGTGTTAGAGTGGTGGGAATTAGTTAAGGTGAGGATTAGGGCTTTTATAATAGGGTATTGCAAGAGGAAAAAAAGGGAGGAGAGGAGGGAGGTGGATCGTATCCAAAGGTTAATTGAACTCGAGTACGAGGCAGGCAACCTCGGCGGGTCGTTTGACTGGGAGGGATCCGCAACCCTAAAGGCGCAGCTCAGGGAGTTGCAGGAGCGGAAGGCTCGAGCTTTCCTGGAGCGTGCGCATAGTGGCTTTCTAGAACACAATGAGACTTGTTCTGCTATGTTCTTTAAGTCGGTTAGGGCCAGACAGAGTAGGAAGTTAATGCATGGTGTTAGGGAAGAAAATGGTAGTATAGTTAGAGAATCAGAGGATATGGTCAGGGTGACAACTGATAATTTCCAAGGTTTATTTAAGGAAAGGGAAATAGATTTAGAGCAGGGAAATGTGTTTTTAGAACACTTGTCCAGGCGGTTGTTGGTGGACATTAGAGAAGTGATGGAGGCCCAGATCTCACTAGAAGAGGTTGAGAGCGCTCTTAGGAGGATGGGAAAAGGGAAGGTGCCTGGGATGGATGGGCTGCCGGCTGAGTTTTATCTCAAGTTTTGGGGTATACTTGGACCAGTGGTCCTCGAAGTCTTGAAGGCCATCCTTGAGACGGGGGACCCGGGGGGGATCAATGACTGTTGGTGTGCTGTCACTCTTATATAAGAAGGGGGAAGTAACAGACCTTGGCAACTGGCGGCCGTTGACCATGCTGTGTGTAGATTACAAGCTACTTGCAAAGGTTTTAGCAGACTGGTTGCGCACAGCCCTTCCCTACGTCGTCCATGAGGATCAGACGTGCAGGGTAGAGGGCCGCTCTATTAGATGGAACCTACAGTTAATCAGGGACTCCATCGCTTGGGTTGAAGATAGAGGACTGCCTTTAATGGTAGCAGCGCTAGATCAGGCGGAAGCCTTTGATCGCGTGAATAGATCCTTTTTATTCAGAGTGTTAGGTCGATTAGGATTTGTGAGAAGTTCATAGGATGGATTCGTACATTATATGTCGGAGCGGGGTGCCGAGTTAGTGTAAATAGTCACTTGGGTGATGTTTTTGACCTCTCGTCTGGGGTCAGGCAGGGGTGCCCACTCTCGACTCTCCTCTTCGTTCTGTACATGGAGCCTCTGGGGGCTGTCATTAGGGCAGACACAGGGGTGGAAGGCTTGTTGATCCCTGGAAGTGGTGGGCTGCGTGTTAAGATGACGCAGTACGCCGACGACACTTCCTTGCTGCTGTGCAAGGACTCGTGCCTGACAAGGTCCCTTGCCATCTTTGGGGATTTCACCCGAGCGTCGGGAGCGGTTCTGAACCATACAAAGTCTTCCGTCAAGTTTTTCGGAAGATGGCGCGGTAGAACGGATGTGCCCGGGGGGTTATCTCTCTGTGAGGGGGCCCTGAGGATTCTCAGGGTCCATTTTGAGACCTCCGTCTCAGCGACGCTAAACTGGAACATGCGTATCGCAGTGGTACAGAGGAAGATAGCAATGTGGAAGGCTAGGTATTTGTCTTTTATGGGCAAAGTCCTGGTCCTATAGGTGGATGTGTTGCCATCTCTTTTGTATTTGGCGTACATCTACCCATTGCCGGCTTGTCTGAGGAGGCCTCTAGTGAGGCTTGTGTTTCAGTTCATGTGGAGTGGCAGGTGCGAGTGGGTCGCCAGGGCACGCATGCTCTGTCCCATCGGGGAGGGAGGTAGGGGGGTACCACATTTCCCCCTCAAGCTGGACGCAATTTTTGTTTCTTTCTTGTTAACGGAGCTTGCTCATCCAGTGATACACCCGTCCGGTTACCTCCTGCGGGTGTTCTTCTCGTATCAGGCGAGAAGGGTAATGGTGTGGTCTAACACGGGTCCTCAGGCGGAACAGCTGCTGTGGCACTTTGCTCATGCGGCCAAGTGGCTGCGTGCGCACCCTGAGGTTGAAGTTGCCCGAGTAGGTTTAGATCACAGGCACCTGTACGAGGAGGACAGAAAGGCAGGGAGTCCGACGCCTGTAGTGGGCATCTCGGAAGTGGTCTGGGAGGGAGTGCAGGCGCGGGGTCTGGACAACAGGCTCAAGGACCTGAATTGGTTGAGCCTCCATAAGTGCTTGCTGGTACGTTCCATCAAGTACCGGTATAGTTTGGTGCAATCTCCCACCTGTCCAAGATCCTCTTGTGGCAGGGAGGAGACTGTGCGCCATGTCTTTTGGGACTGTGCCTTTGCCGGAGTAGTATGGGCTAGGGCATGGGTGTTGTTAGGTTTGGTAAGGGGGGATTTTGTATTGACGTGGGCCAGGTTAGAGAGAGGTGTAGGGAGAGCGAGAGGGACGGATAGGGACAGGTTTCTGCTCTGGCTTCTCATGAGTCTCTTTAAACGGGGGCTGTGGGAAGCCAGGCAGAACATGGTGAAGACAGGGAGAGATTGGGGGTGGAAGGGATAGTGAGGAGGGTGGAAGGAGATTTGAGGGGCAGGATGAAGAGGGAGGAGAGGAAGTGGGGGCAGCATGCTGCTCGGGAGAGGTGGAAGGGGGGTTTAGGGCTGTGTGTCATTTAGATTTGTAAGGGGATAGATTAGGGACGGGGAGATAGGAAAAGGTAGTTTGTAGGGTGACGGGGAGGGAAGATGCTCCCCTGAGGTTTTGTTTGGGGTTTTTGTTTTGTTAAAATTAAAATACCATTATTGGAGTATGTATGAAAATTATGAGTTGTAAAGAATGAATGGTATTGAAGGTAATAAAAAAAATAAAAAAAAAAAAAAATTAACAAGATAGGGCTGTTTTGTTTTTTTCACATTTCTTGTTTTGTAGATTGTTCATCTTTATTAAAGATGTTTACAAGTAAAAAAAATAATAATAAAAAAAAATAGGGCTGTTTTTTTTCTTTTTTCTTCTTCACATTTCTTGTTTCGTAGATTGTTCCATCTACGTAACATCTACGTAACATTGCAAAAATCAGAAACTTTCTGTCCAAAAATGATGCAGAAAAATTAATCCATGCTTTTGTCACTTCTAGGTTAGACTACTGCAATGCTCTACTTTCCGGGATAAAGCACTAAATA